>NC_079194.1:43004855-43083576 GCF_029499605.1 Hyla sarda | reverse complement strand
GTGCAGAGCTGTGTATATCATGTAGTGCAGAGCTGTGTATATCATGTAGTGCAGAGCTGTGTATATCATGTAGTGCAGAGCTGTGTATATGTTGTAGTGCAGAGCTGTGTATATTATGTAGTTAAGAGCTGTGTATATGATGTAGTGCAGAGCTGTGTATATGTTGTAGTGCAGAGCTGTGTATATCATGTAGTGCAGAGCTGTGTATATCATGTAGTGCAGAGCTGTGTATATGTTGTAGTGCAGAGCTGTGTATATCATGTAGTGCAGAGCTGTGTATATGTTGTAGTGCAGAGCTGTGTATATCATGTAGTGCAGAGCTGTGTATATGTTGTAGTGCAGAGCTGTGTATATCATGTAGTGCAGAGCTGTGTATATCATGTAGTGCAGAGCTGTGTATATGTTGTAGTGCAGAGCTGTGTATATGTTGTAGTGCAGAGCTGTGTATATGTTGTAGTGCAGAGCTGTGTATATCATGTAGTGCAGAGCTGTGTATATCATGTAGTGCAGAGCTGTGTATATCATGTAGTGCAGAGCTGTGTATATGTTGTAGTGCAGAGCTGTGTATATCATGTAGTGCAGAGCTGTGTATATGTTGTAGTGCAGAGCTGTGTATATCATGTAGTGCAGAGCTGTGTATATGTTGTAGAGCAGAGCTGTGTATATGTTGTAGTGCAGAGCTGTGTATATGTTGTAGTGCAGAGCTGTGTATATCATGTAGTGCAGAGCTGTGTATATGTTGTAGTGCAGAGCTGTGTATATCATGTAGTGCAGAGCTGTGTATATCATGTAGTGCAGAGCTGTGTATATGTTGTAGTGCAGAGCTGTGTATATGTTGTAGTGCAGAGCTGTGTATATCATGTAGTGCAGAGCTGTGTATATCATGTAGTGCAGAGCTGTGTATATGTTGTAGTGCAGAGCTGTGTATATCATGTAGTGCAGAGCTGTGTATATGTTGTAGTGCAGAGCTGTGTATATCATGTAGTGCAGAGCTGTGTATATCATGTAGTGCAGAGCTGTGTATATGTTGTAGTGCAGAGCTGTGTACATGTTGTAGTGCAGAGCTGTGTATATGTTGTAGTGCAGAGCTGTGTATATGTTGTAGTGCAGAGCTGTGTATATGTTGTAGTGCAGAGCTGTGTATATGCTGTAGTGCAGAGCTGTGTATATCATGTAGTGCAGAGCTGTGTATATGTTGTAGTGCAGAGCTGTGTATATGTTGTAGTGCAGAGCTGTGTATATGTTGTAGTGCAGAGCTGTGTATATGTTGTAGTGCAGAGCTGTGTATATGTTGTAGTGCAGAGCTGTGTATATGTTGTAGTGCAGAGCTGTGTATATCATGTAGTGCAGAGCTGTGTATATCATGTAGTGCAGAGCTGTGTATATGTTGTAGTGCAGAGCTGTGTATATCATGTAGTGCAGAGCTGTGTATATGTTGTAGTGCAGAGCTGTGTATATGTTGTAGTGCAGAGCTGTGTATATCATGTAGTGCAGAGCTGTGTATATCATGTAGTGCAGAGCTGTGTATATGTTGTAGAGCAGAGCTGTGTATATCATGTAGTGCAGAGCTGTGTATATGTTGTAGTGCAGAGCTGTGTATATCATGTAGTGCAGAGCTGTGTATATCATGTAGTGCAGAGCTGTGTATATCATGTAGAGCAGAGCTGTGTATATGTTGTAGTGCAGAGCTGTGTATATGTTGTAGTGCAGAGCTGTGTATATGTTGTAGTGCAGAGCTGTGTATATCATGTAGTGCAGAGCTGTGTATATGTTGTAGTGCAGAGCTGTGTATATGTTGTAGTGCAGAGCTGTGTATATGTTGTAGTGCAGAGCTGTGTATATGTTGTAGTGCAGAGCTGTGTATATGTTGTAGTGCAGAGCTGTGTATATCATGTAGTGCAGAGCTGTGTATATGTTGTAGTGCAGAGCTGTGTATATGTTGTAGTGCAGAGCTGTGTATATGTTGTAGTGCAGAGCTGTGTATATGTTGTAGTGCAGAGCTGTGTATATCATGTAGTGCAGAGCTGTGTATATGTTGTAGTGCAGAGCTGTGTATATCATGTAGTGCAGAGCTGTGTATATGTTGTAGTGCAGAGCTGTGTATATCATGTAGTGCAGAGCTGTGTATATGTTGTAGTGCAGAGCTGTGTATATCATGTAGTGCAGAGCTGTGTATATGATGTAGAGCAGAGCTGTGTATATGTTGTAGTTCAGAGCTGTGTATATGTTGTAGAGCAGAGCTGTGTATATGTTGTAGTGCAGAGCTGTGTATATGTTGTAGTGCAGAGCTGTGTATATCATGTAGTGCAGAGCTGTGTATATGTTGTAGTGCAGAGCTGTGTATATGTTGTAGTGCAGAGCTGTGTATATGTTGTAGTGCAGAGCTGTGTATATCATGTAGTGCAGAGCTGTGTATATGTTGTAGTGCAGAGCTGTGTATATCATGTAGTGCAGAGCTGTGTATATGTTGTAGTGCAGAGCTGTGTATATCATGTAGTGCAGAGCTGTGTATATGATGTAGAGCAGAGCTGTGTATATGTTGTAGTTCAGAGCTGTGTATATGTTGTAGAGCAGAGCTGTGTATATGTTGTAGTGCAGAGCTGTGTATATCATGTAGTGCAGAGCTGTGTATATGTTGTAGTGCAGAGCTGTGTATATCATGTAGAGCAGAGCTGTGTATATCATGTAGTGCAGAGCTGTGTATATGTTGTAGAGCAGAGCTGTGTATATGTTGTAGTTCAGAGCTGTGTATATGTTGTAGAGCAGAGCTGTGTATATGTTGTAGTGCAGAGCTGTGTATATCATGTAGTGCAGAGCTGTGTATATCATGTAGTGCAGAGCTGTGTATATGTTGTAGTGCAGAGCTGTGTATATCATGTAGTGCAGAGCTGTGTATATCATGTAGTGCAGAGCTGTGTATATGTTGTAGTGCAGAGCTGTGTATATCATGTAGTGCAGAGCTGTGTATATGTTGTAGTGCAGAGCTGTATATGTTATTAATAGTGCAGGCAGCAGGGATATATTCTGTCGTACAGCTCATACACGTTAGTATAAAAAATAACACATTATAAACTCTAACAACACATTCACAGCCTGACTCCTCCCACACACATGACTGATCACATGTTCATGATATCATCAAAGGTCCTTTAGTCAACTTCGCACCTACTGTAAGGTGACTGTACGATACATCAGTGAATGGGATGCGGAAGTCTGTTATCTCATACGGCGCCATCTTCAGGTAAGTGCCTGTCAGTGCTGCGGTGGGGGACACCAGGGAAGGGTTTTACATATGTTTATCCAGTCTGGGCTCATGTGACCTGAATACAATGTTCTGATTTGTATAAGAATCCATAGGAGTCACATGTGACCCCCCCCCCGTCTGTATGTACATGTGACCCCGACTATAGATACATGTGACCCCCCCGTCTGTATGTACATGTGACCCCGACTGTAGATACATGTGACCCCCCTGTCTATATGTACACGTGACCCCCCATCTCTGTATACATATGACCCCAGCTATATATACATGTGACCCCCCCATCTCTGTATACATATGACCCCAGCTATATATACATGTGACCCCCATCTCTGTATACATATGACCCCAGCTATATATACATGTGACCCCCCATCTCTGTATACATATGACCCCAGCTATATATACATGTGACCCCCCCATCTCTGTATACATATGACCCCAGCTATATATACATGTGACCCCCCCATCTCTGTATACATATGACCCCAGCTATATATACATGTGACCCCCCCATCTCTGTATACATATGACCCCAGCTATATATACATGTGACCCCCCATCTCTGTATACATATGACCCCAGCTATATATACACCGTACATGTGACCCCCCATCTCTGTATACATATGACACCAGCTATATATATATATATATATATATATATATATATATATATATATATGTGACCCCCCATCTCTGTGTACATATGTCCCCAGCTATATATATATACATGTGACCCCCCATCTCCGTATATATATGACCCCAGCTATATATATATATATATATATATATATACATGTGACCCCCCATCTCCGTATATATATGACCCCAGCTATATATATATATATATATATATATACATGTGACCCCCCATCTCTGTATATATATGACCCCAGCTATATATACATGTGACCCCCCCATCTCTGTATACATATGACCCCAACTATATATACATGTGACCCCCCATCTCTGTATTCGTATGACCCCAGCTATATATACATGTGACCCCCCCATCTCCGTATATATATGACCCCAGCTATATATACATGTGACCCCCCATCTCTGTATTCGTATGACCCCAGCTATATATACATGTGACCCCCCCATCTTTGTATTCATATGACCCCAGCTATATATACATGTGTCTCCCCATCTCTGTATACATATGACCCCAGCTATATATACATGTGACCCCCCATCTCTGTATTCATATGACCCCAGCTATATATACATGTGACCCCCCCTTCTCTGTATTCATATGACCCCAGCTATATATACATTTGACCCCCCATCTCTGTATACATATGACCCCAACTATATATACATGTGACCCCGCCCATCTCTGTATTCATATGACCCCAGCTATATATACATGTGACCCCCCCATCTCTGTATTCATATGACCCCAGCTATATACCCCAGCTATATACATGTGACACCCCCCCCCATCTCTGTATACATATGACCCCATCTCTGTATACATATGACCCCAGCTATATATACATATGACTCCAGCTATATATACATGTGACCCCCCCATCTCTGTATACATATGACCCCATCTCTGTATACATATGACTCCAGCTATATATACATATGACCCCAGCTATATATACATATGACTCCAGCTATATATACATGTGACCCCTCCCCGTCTGTGTGTACTGCTCTAGGTCAGTCAGTCATGTGACCCTTGCCTAATTCTTAATTAGATGATTAGAATTAAATCTTGCGCCGCAGAGGAGTGGCCCGGACTGTTTTATTTGTTGGTTATTAGTGACCCACATTTGTGTTATTACATTTTTAGAGCAGGGTGTGCCATCAATAAGAACATAATGCACACATACTAATATCATACATCCTGCTGATATTGAAGCGTTACTGCCATTTAACTCAACGTTTGACTTGTCAAAAGCTAAAGCTTTCCTGATATTTACAAAACATTTAATGATTCACAAAGACATCTCAACAGTTTTAATCGGTCGAGGTCTCAGTGCTGATACCCTCATTGATCAGGAGCACAAGTGGGGAGAAGCGCTGCAGTAGTTTACTTCACTCCCTGGCTTGCAGCTTTCACCTTTTCCGTATGGCCCTACCTACGAGCCGGGGAGTGAAGCATGCTACTGTGTGCTTCTCCCTGCTTGTTCTCCTGATCGATGAGGGTCTCATCACTGAGACCCTGACAGATCAAAACATTAAACATCAAAAGTTAAAATGACAAAAGAATTTCAGACTACAAATACAATGAGCTTTACTGCTGTGAGTTTTCAGGCTCGTGCACATGGCAGTCACATTGGTAAAGGTTTTTCAGAAGAAAGGATTTCGGAACGCTTGTCCTAATCTTTAAAGGGGAACTCCGGTGGAATTTTTTTTTTTTGACAAATCAACTGGTGCCAGAAAGTTAAACAGATTTGTAAATTACTTCTATTTAAAAATCTTAACCCTTCTAGTACTTATCAGCTGCTGTAAACTACAGAGGAAGTTCTTTTGTTTTTGAATTTCTTTTTAGTCTGACCAGTGTGCTCTCTGCTGACACCTCTGTCCGTGTCAGGACTGTCCAGAACAGGAGAGGTTTTCTATGGGGATCTGCTTCTAATCTGGGCAGTTCCTGACACGGACATAGGTGTCAGCAGAGAGCACTGTGGTTAGGCAGAAAAGAAATTCACAAATTTCTCTGTTTTATATAGCAGCTAATATGTACTAGAAGGATTAAGAATTTTTAATAGAAGTAATTTACATATCTGTTTAACTTTCTGTCACCAGTTGATTTGTCAAAAAAAAAAAAATTCCACCGGAGTTCCCCTTTAATTAGTAAAATCCAAGCTCGTCTTTGGCACCAAATATACACCGTTTTTTTTTATTTTTTTTATAGTTTTTATTGAAAGTTTTTAAAGTTATAACAAAAGAGAAGTATAACAAACAAAGTATTACACACACACATATATATATATATATATATATATATATATATATATATATATAATACTTTGTTTTTTATATATGTATATATATATATATATATATATATATATATATATAAAATGATTCTGCACTTATCTATGTAATTTCCACATATGTAAACTTATTAAAGGGGTACTCCGCTGCTCAGCGTTTGGAACAAACTGTTTTCCGAACCGTGGAGCCGGCATCGGGAGCTTGTGACCTCATGGCCCCGCCCACTCATGTGACGTCCCGCCCCCTCAATGCAAGTCTATGGGAGGGGGCGTGACGCCACAAGCTCTCGGCTCCAGCATTCGGAACAGTTTGTTCCAAACACTGAGCAGCGGAGTACCCCAAAGAAGTTGTTCTCAAACTGCAGTCCACCTTCTGCATGGAGCTGCAGTATAGCCGTGCCCCTAAATCATTGATTTGTGCATTGGGCAAAGTTTTAGCTGGAGTCAGTGGAGCCATTTTTAATGACGGATGAAACAAAAGAGTTCTGTCTGTTTACAATTGGACTAAATGTTATTGCAAAGTGTAATGCTGTCAATCTCCTTATCCTGATCCTTAAAGGGGTACTCCACCCCTAAACATCTTATCCCCTATCCAAAGGATAGGGGATAAGTTGTCTGATCCCTGGGGTCCCGTTGCTGGGGACCCCAGCTATCTCCCTGCAGCATCCGGTGTTCCTTTAGAGCGTCGGGTGCAGCGCCGGAGGAACATGACATCACGGCCCGCCCCACTTGTGATGCCATGGCCACACCCCCTCAATGCAAGACTATGGGAGGTGGCGTGACTTCACGCCCCTTTTCCATAGACTTGCCTTAATGTGGGCATGGCCGTGATGTCACGAGCGGAGTGGGGCTTGACGTCACGAGCCTCCTCCCCACATCACTAGTCACCACTACTTAGCGGTCTCCAAACTGTTCTTCCTCAGTTGTTGCATAACTACAACTCCTAGCATGCCTTTCGGCTGTCAGTGCATGCTGGGCGTTGTAGTTTTGCAACAGCTGGAGGTGCATGGCTTGTAATTACTGAGCTAGAGTCGGTTTCCTAACTCAGTGGTTCCCCACCAGTGTGCCTACAGCTGTTTCAAAACTAAAATTCCCAGCATGTACGGTCTGTCAGTGCATTCTGGGAGTTGTAGTTTTTGCAACAGCTGAAGGTTTGGGGCGCCCCCCCCCCATTTGAATGTACATGGTACATTCACACGGGCGGGGGTGTACAGTGAGTTTCCTTTTACAAGTTTGAGCTGCGGCAAACTCAAACTCCCAGCGGAAAACTCACTGTGAACCCCCGCCAGTGCGAATGTACCCTAAAAACACTACACTACACTACACTACCACATAATAAAAAGTAAAACACTACATATACACCCCCTTACACGTCCCCCCCCCCCCCCCCCCAATAAAAATAAAAAACGTCTCCTACGACACTGTTTCCTAAATGGAGCCCACAGCTGCTGCAAAACAACAACTCCCAGTATTGCCGGACAGCCATTGGCTGTCCTGGTAACCTGGGAGTCTTGCAACAGCTTGAGGCACCCTGTTTGGGAAACACTGCTGTAGGGTTTTGATGGAGACAAGCCCCATCCTTGTATCCGGGTCTGCCCCTATTGCAAATTCCTCATTTAGGCCTCAAATGCGCATGGCACTCTCTCACTTCAGAGCCCTGTTGTCTTCCAAGGCAACAGTTTAGGGCCACATATGGGGTATTTCCGTACAAATTTTGGGGTGGTTTTTTCTCCTTTTACCCCTTATGAAAAGGTAAAGTTGGGGGGTTACACCAGCATGTTAAACAAACATTTTTACACTAACATGCTTGTGTTGCCCCATACTTTTCATTTTCACAAGAGGTAAAAGGAGAAAAAGACACCCAAAATTTCTAACACAATTTCTTCCGAGTACAGAAATACCCAATATGTGTACGTAAATTGTTCTGTGGACGAACTACATGGCTCAGGAGTGAGAGAGCCATGTACATTTGAGGTCTAAATTGGTGATTTGCACAGAGGTGGCTGATTGTTACAGCGGTTCTAACATAAACACAAAAAATAAAATAAAACACCCACATGTGACCCCATTTTGGAAACTACGCCCCTCATGGAATGTAACAAGGGGTATAGTGAGCCTTAACACCCCACAGGTCTTTGACAAATTTCCGTTAAATTTGGACATGAAAATTAAAAATGTGTTGTTTTTTCCCCCTGAAATGCTGGTGTTAACCCAAATTTTTAATTTTCACAAGGAGTAATAGGAAAAAAGCTTCCCAAAATGTGTAACCCCTTTTCTTCTGAGTATATAAATACCCCATATGTGGATGTAAAGTGCTCTTCGGGCGAACTACAATGCTCCAAAGAGAAGGAGTGCCATTGGGCTTTTGAAGAGAGAATTATGCTGGAATTGAAGGCCATGTGCGTTTACAAAGCCCCCATGGTGCCAGAACAGTGGACCCCCCATATGTGACCCCAGTTTGGAAACTACACCCCTCACAGAATTTAATAAGGGGTGCAGTGAGCATTTATACCCCACAGGTGTCTAACAGATTTTTAGCAAATTTACTACTAACCTAAAGTAGAATATGTCACAAAAAAACAATCTCGGAATCAAATTTACAAGTAAAAGCATCCCAGAGTTATTAATCCATAAAGTGACAAAAAATGCTCCCGTCCTTAGGGTTATAATGGGCTCCATCTCCAAGGGGTTAAGCAGGGGGACACGTCTGGCACTGCATGATTTGAGTCCCTGGCAGCGTAGTGTGTTACTGATGGTATCAGGGGTGTGGAAATTTTATAAAAAAACTACTTGTCCACGGGACTAAAATGGAGCAAAATCTACTTGCCCCTCATGACGATCCACTTGTCTGGGCCAATTTTCGCTTTTACGCTCTCGTTTTTTCCTCCTTGCCCTATAATAGCCATAACTACCTACTATAAGGATAACTACCTACTATAATGATACCTTTTAATTTTTCAATAACATATTCTCTGAAACAAAAAAATATATAAATATATATTAAGGGAAGTGAAATTGAAATTGAAATAGTAAAAGATAATTTTGCAGATTTGGTGGTTTTTCTTTTCTGCGCCATTTACCTTGTGGTTGAGATAACATGTTAGTTTTATACTTTAGGCGCCTGATTACAGTAATACCAGATTTGTATCGTTTACGTCATGTTTTACTAATTCTGGACTTTTTCAAATTTTTTTTAATTGCCATTTTTTAACCCCTGCAGCTTTATTTTTTTCCGCATATCAGGCTGTATGAGGGCTCATTTTTTGCGCCATAATCTGTTTTTTGTATCGGTACCATTTTGGTATTGATCTGACTTTTTAATCGCTTTTTAACTTTTTTTTTCTGGGATATTATAAAAATTTCAAATCTGTGGTTTGGTATTTTTTTACATTTACCGTACGGGATACATAATGTTATATTTTAATAGGTTGTACAATTACGCACGAAGCGATACCAAATATGTTTATTTTTATTATGTTTACGTGTTTTTATATAGGAAAAGGGGGTGATTTGAACTTTTAACATGGAAGGGGTTAATGCAGCGGTCTTCAAACTGTGGCCCTCCAGATGTTGCAAAACTACAACTCCCAGCATGCCCGGACAGCCAACGGCTGTCCTGGCATGCTGGGAATTGTAGTTTTGTAACATCTGGAGGGGCACAGTTTGAAGACCACTGGGTTAATGTGTGTCTTTTATTATTATTTTTATTTTTTTACACTTTATTAGACTTATGAGGAATCATTAGATTCCTCAGACAGATGAATAGATTCTATTGAACTCCATTGATCTGTGTGCTCTGTGATCCATTGATAGAGTCTGGTCCAGCCAGGATCTATCAATGACAGAGCGGGACAGGAGGAAGCAGAGGTAAGTCCTCCGGCTACCTCCATAGTGGATCGCCCCCCTGCGATCACGCTGCAGGGGGGCGATCCACCCCACTAGCCCACCAGGGAGCGTTCACATCTCCCTTTAGACGCCGCTGTCAGCTTTGACAGCGGCGATCTAAAGGGTTAATAGCCAGCCGCGGCGATCGCCGCATGCTGGCTATTAGCGGCGGCCCCCAGCGACTGAAAACAGCCGGGGGCTGCAGAGTATGGAGCGGGCAGGAATCCCGAGCCCGCTCCATACTCCCCTGTGAGCGCCGCATACAGTCTCCCCCGTGCAGACGTGCGGGGAGTGAAAGCAGAGGACGCAGGTCTGCACGGGGAGAAATAAGCCACGCCCCCTCATCTCCCCCCTCACGTCTGCAGAGCAGGGGAGAGAAGACACATACACAGCTTCTCATCTCCCCTGCTCTGCTTATGAGGACACAGGCTGCAGAGTATGGAGCGGGCAGTAGTCGGCAGCCCGCTCCATACAAACTGCAGATCGACACCGCACTTGTCAGGTCCGGCCCTGCTTGCCCGAAGCCAGGCTAAGGGCTGGACAAATTCACCTGCCCGGCGCCCAAAACTGCTAGTCGGGGGCGTCGGGCGATAGAAATTCCACATCCCTGTGGTATCCTTTGTTATTTTGGTGCCAGCTCTCTGCAGGACATTCACTAGGTCCCCCCCCCATGTGTTTCTGGGATTTTTGCTCACTGTTCTTGTGATCATTTTGACACCACGGTTTGAGATCTTGCGTGGAGCCCCAGATCGAGGGAGATTATCAGTGGTCTTGAATGTCTTCTATTTTCTAATAATTTCTCCCACAGTTGATTTCTTCACACCAAGCTGCTTGCCTATTGCAGATTCAGTCTTCCCAGCCTTGTGCAGGTCTACAATTTTGTTTCTGGTGTCCTTCTACAGCTCTTTGGTCTTGGCCATAGTGGAGTTTGGAGTGTGACTGTTTGAGGTTGTGGACAGGTGTCTTTTATACTGATAATATGTTCAAACTGTTGCCATTAATACACCAAGTGAAGGACAGAGCAGACTCCTAAAGAAGAAGTTACAGGTCTGTGAGAGCCAGAAATCTTGCTTGTTTGTAGGTGGCCAAATACTTATCTTTCACCATAATTTGCGAATAAATTCTTTAAAAATCAGACAATGTGATTTTATGGATTTTTTTTTTCCTCATTATGTCTCTCATAGTTGAGGTATACCTATGATAAAATTAAAGGCCTCTCATCTTTTTAAGTAGGAGAACTTGCACAATTGGTGGCTGACTAAATACTTTTCCCCCCACTGTACTTCTATTTAAAAATCTTAATCCTTCCAGTACTTATCAGCTGCTGTATAGTACAGAGGAAGTTCTTTTCTTTTTGAATTTATTTTCAGTCTGCACACAGTGCTCTCTGCTGCCATTTCTGTCCATGTCAGGAACTGACCAGAGCAGGACTGTGGTCAGACAGAAAAGAAATTCAAAAAGAAAATAATTTCCTCTGTAGTATACAGCAGCTGATAAGTACTGGAAGGATTAAAATTTTAAAATAGAAGTAATTTACA
The DNA here is from genome assembly GCF_029499605.1 of Hyla sarda. Taxonomy (NCBI): domain Eukaryota; kingdom Metazoa; phylum Chordata; class Amphibia; order Anura; family Hylidae; genus Hyla; species Hyla sarda. The sequence goes on along the minus strand of NC_079194.1, from coordinate 43,071,935 downwards.
AATCTGTATAACATTCTTGCATGTCGTTGTCACTGAGGTCGACGACACGCCCCCTCCACACATCTTTATGGGAGAGACAAGGAAGCACGAATGCTACATCATTGCCTCTCCTATAGAGATACATGAAGGGGGCCCTTACAGGAGTGGATAGGGGATAAGTGTCTATGGCTGCACATCTCCTTTAAGAGCCCATTCACATGGCAGAATTTACGAGTGGAATCCGGAATTAATATTTTGCTCAGAAATTCTGGTGCAGCAGCATCCTATTGTGTTCAATGGGATTTTAAATACTGGATTCTGCAGAAAGAAGGACCATGTTACTTATATCAATGGAATCTTCTCGTAAATGCCTTGATGTCTATGGAGACTGAGTCTATGGAGACTGAGCGGTCCTATCGCCGACTGATTTGTCAGCACCTACAGAATGTCCGCCTAAAAAATTCACTATATATTCTCCTGTGTGATGAAGGAGTCTTGTACACCATTAATTTTGAATGTGTTCTTTTTTTATAAACATTTTATTTACTAATTTTTTTTTTCTTCTTTTTTTTTTTAGGGAAGTTTGTTCATTGCCAAATAGAAAAGGTCCTTGTCATCCTCTATCAACAAGATCAATAGCTTCATTGACAAACAGGTAATGTAAGATTATGGGGGAGATTTATCAAAACCTGTCCAGAGGAAAAGTTGACCAGTTGCCCATAGCAACCAATCAGATTGCTGCTTTCATTTTTCAGAGCCTTTTCAAAAATGAAGGAAGCAATCTGATTGGTTGCAATGGGCAACTCAGCAACTTTTTCTCTGGACAGGTTTTGATAAATCTCCCCCTATGAGTCTAAATATAGCAGAACCTGAGCTTGTGCCAAGGATAACTATGGGACCAGCCGCCACGCCCCCTCCCATAGACTTGCATTGAGGGGGTGGGGTGTGACGTCATGATGGGGCTATGATGTCACGAGCTCCCGGCGTCGGCTCCAGCGTTCGGAACAGTTTGTTCCAAACGCTGAGCAGCGGAGTATCCCTTTAAACCCCAACCGATCAAATCTTTTGACATTCCCCTGTGACAGTTCTAAAGTTTTTATTTTTTTCCAATGACAGGGGACACTTTTTAAAACAGTGGAGGCTCATCTGTCCAAATCAGTGATAGAGGGAGAGGGCGCCCCTTGTTTTATGAGTGTTTTTTCTTTTTTCCTATCCTTTTTTTTATTTTTATCTTCCATCTTTTCTCTATCTCTTTTTTCTTCTTTAACCCCTTAAGGACGCAGGACGTAAATGTACGTCCTGGTGCGGTGGTACTTAACGCACCAGGACATACATTTACGTCCTGTGCATAACCGCGGGCATCGGAGCGATGCCCGTGTCATGCGCGGCGGGTCCCTGGCTGCGATCTCGCGGGCGTCTGCCATTAACCCCTCAGGTGCCGGGATCAATACAGATCCCGGCATCTGCGGCAGTGCGCGATTTCAATGAACGATCGGATCGCCCGCAGCGCTGCTGCGGGGATCCGATCATTCAGAACGCCGCACGGAGGTCCCCTCACCTTCCTCCTTCCGGCTCCCGGCGTCTTCTGCTCTAGTCTGAGAAGATAGCCGATAACACTGATCTGTTCTATGTCCTATACATAGAACAGATCAGTATTAGCAATCATGGTATTGCTATAAATAGTCCCCTATGGGGACTATTCAAGTGTGAAAAAAAAAAAGTGTAAAAAAATTTTAAAGTGAAAAATCCCCTCCCCCAATAAAAAAAGTAAAACGTCCGTTTTTTCCTATTTTACCCCCAAAAAGCGTAAAAAATAAATTTAATAGACATATTTGGTATCGCCGCGTGCGTAAATGTCCGAACTATTAAAATAAAATGTTAATGATCCCGTACGGTGAACGGCATGAACGTAAAAAAAAAAAAAAAGTCCAAAATTGCTACTTTTTTAATACATTTTATGAAAAAAAAATTATAGAAAATGTATTAAAAGTTTTTTATATGCAAATGTGGTATCAAAAAAAAGTACAGATCATGGAGCAAAAAATTATCCCTCATACCGCCACTTATACGGAAAAATAAAAAAGTTAGAGGTCATCAAAATAAAGGGATTATAAACGTACTAATTTGGTTAAAAAGTTAGTGATTTTTTTTAAGCACAACAATAATATAAAAGTATGTAATAATGGGTATCATTTTAATCGTATTGACCCTCAGAATAAAGAACACACATCATTTTTTACCGTAAATTGTACGGCGTGAAAACGAAACCTTCCAAAATTAGCAAAATTGCGTTTTTCTTTTTAATTTCCCCACAAAAATAGTGTTTTTTGATTGCGCCATACATTTTATGATATAATGAGTTATGTCATTACAAAGGACAACTGGTCGCGCAAAAAACAAGCCCTCATACTAGTCTGTGGATGAAAATATAAAAGAGTTATGATTTTTAGAAGGCGAGGAGGAAAAAATGAAAACGTAAAAATTAAATCGTCTGAGTCCTTAAGGCCAAAATGGGCTTAGTCCTTAAGGGGTTAATGGGTAGGGGTGGGAGTGGGTTCCACCTAGGAGGATAGTTACAACTCCAGGTGAGTGCCGTTCCTTAGTAAGAGGGAGAGACTTTGTTTATGCACAGGAGGGAGGGTTATGATATATATATATATATATATATATATATATATATATATATATATTATTTTTTTCCATGTTTCTCGGAATCCAGTTTGTCCCCACGGGGTGTTGTAATCTTAAAAATTAATAACAATTATATTAATAATAAATCAGTGATAGATAATGGCAGTGTTTTGTGTGGACTGATTTTGGGGTGCACCTAACGTCTTTGTAGATTGGTGCAATAGGTCAGATTTAAAAGGGTGTATGGAAGTGGAATATCCCTTTACAGTCACATCCAAAGGCCATGTGTGCATTGAAGGCCAGAGGCCTTGTGTCCATTTTACGATATGATATAACATAGCTGGAGAACATCTAGTCTCCAATTATACGTGGCATATATATATGAAACGTATAGAATGGCTGAAAAAGGGACTAATTACAGATACAAGCCCTCCCTTTTTATGTTTTATTTGGGCACCTTTCATAAATACTGTAACTGCGCTGATCTAAAAGGTTTAAAGGGAGCCTGTCATCACGAACTGCAGACAGCATGAAAGAAGCGCAGGGAGCTCGATCCCGACATTCTTTTTCGGTTTATTCCGATATGCTTGCGCGATTTAGAGAAATTTTAGTTTAATAAAAGCCACCAAATTTGATTGTTTGTTCCGGGTTCTAAAGCTCAACCTAAGAGGATTATCCTTTGAGAGACTACGTTCCTGGGCTGCAAGGCTATTGCTTTGTGGTGGATTGGTGAGAGCCCCCCAAGGGTGACACAGTATAGAGAATTAGTTACTTATCCTGCTGTTTCATCTGAAATAGTAGTATATAAAAACATAGAAAACTTGAAAGAAGAGATCGCAGACGGCACTCACGGAAACAGCAAGAAGTTTTATTCGGGATCGCTGGTCCACGCAACAACAACGACAGGTAAGTCGACCGGTTTCGCGCTACACAGAGCGCTTACACGTGACCTCTGACATCAATTAACCCTTCCCCCTTAAATACATACACCAGGTAATACAAAAATAGAAAACTAGACATTACAGGGTTAAAAGCACAAATATGGTGTGTGATATAGAGAGACTAGCATTAGTATTTACTAATTTAGCTATGACAGCGCCTAAAACTGTGTAACACTAACGGAGGTAATGCATAGTATTTAAAACGCTAGGTGTGAACATAGATCCTATGCTAACAACATCCACCTGCACTATGGAAATACATTAAAATCCTCCCGTAGGTTTAATCCTAGTGGTCCTATGGCGTCTGTAAGTATAATCATTTCAGATTCTTTTTGTAACAATAATTTGTGTCTATCTCCACCAAATTTTAAGGGCGCAACTGTTTTTAATCCTAGGAATTTTAAATCTTCAATTTTGTTATTATGTTTATATTTCATATGTTCTATTACTTTTGGGCAGCCTTTTCCAGTAGTGAGTGAACGAAAGTGTTCCCTAATTCTTTTATGCAAAGGTCTTATGGTCTTCCCAATATAGTAAAAACCGCATGTACAAACTAATGCATAAACGATATAGGTAGATTTACATGTCACAAAATCATGGATATCAATATTCTGTGACCCTAAATGTATGTTTTTCGTTTGTATCATGTGAGAACATAAATTGCACTGTCCACATTTAAAACATCCTTGTGGTTTAGATTTTTCTATCCAATTTTTGGACGTATCATCTTGTAATCTACCCCGTACAATATGATCTCTAATATTCTTAGTTCTGCGAAAAGAAATTAATGGTTTATTCAACTGTGTTTTACTTAAAATATCATCCTGCTGGAGAATATGCCAATTTTTATGTATCGCAGACCTAATTTTATTTTCCATAGGGCTGTACATAAAGGAAAACGTAAAATTTTTTGTTTGATTTTCTGTATTTAATTTAGCACGGTCATTATCATGTGTTTTATGTTTTTTATGCAACAATAGACTGCGAGGTATTTTCCTGACCTTAAATAGTGCCTCACTCAGGATAGATATAGGGTAGCCCCTCTCTTTTAGTCTATCCCATAATTGTTTCGCCTGTATTTCAAATGTTTCCGTAGTGGTATTTATCCGTTTCAATCGGACAAATTGTCCGAAAGGAAGGGATTTTTTGACATGTTGAGAATGAAAGCTGTCATATCTAAGTAAGGAATTAGTAGCTGTGATTTTTCTAAATCCCTCAATTTCCAAGTAATCATTTTTAGCAACAAGTTTAGTGTCAAGAAATTCTATATTATTAATGCCCACCACACTAGTAAAATGCATATTATAATTATTGTCGTTCATGTAGGCGACGAACTGGTGAAACTGGGCCGTACTACCCGACCAAATAACCAGCACGTCGTCGACATATCTAACATAGAGGGCCAGATATTCAAGGAAAGGATTATTAGAAGAGAAGACCTTATCTTCCTCTAGGACCCCCAAAAAAATATTTGCGAAAGTAGGTGCCACGGGGGTCCCCATCGCAGTCCCAGATCGCTGGTTAAACCAGCGATTATTAAACTGGAAAGCGTTATGGGATAATACAAACTGTAACATCTCACAAATGTAATTAATGTAAACAGGGCTATGATTTTCCGTTTGGTCTAGTCGACGTCGGACAGCCTCCACACCCGCACCCTGAGGGATGCGGGTGTAGAGGCTCTCCACGTCGATACTAGCCAAAATAAAATGCTCCTGCCACCCAAAATTTTCCAAAATTTGCAGTAAGTGTTGAGTGTCTTTTAAATAAGCTGGTATAGTAAGTAATAATGGGCGCAGGACCCAATCTAGGTATTGGGACAGGGGCTCAGTAACTGAGCCTCTGCCCGCAACAATAGGCCGACCTGGCGGTAATTGTGCATTTTTGTGAATTTTGGGTGTCCAGTACCAGTATGGCTTTTTTGGGTGAGTAATAAAAAGTTTGTTAGCAAATCTCTCCGAAAAAATATTATTTTCCACTCCCCTCCTGAGTAGTGATCTAGCACTCTCCTGGTAATGTGTGGTGGGGTCTTTTAATAATACTGTGTAAGTATTTAAATCACTTAACTGACGATTTGCCTCTTGTAGGTAATAATCTTTGGTCAAAAGTACAACATTTTTTTGGGGGTCCTAGAGGAAGATAAGGTCTTCTCTTCTAATAATCCTTTCCTTGAATATCTGGTCCTCTATGTTAGATATGTCGACGACGTGCTGGTTATTTGGTCGGGTAGTACGGCCCAGTTTCACCAGTTCGTCGCCTACATGAACGACAATAATTATAATATGCATTTTACTAGTGTGGTGGGCATTAATAATATAGAATTTCTTGACACTAAACTTGTTGCTAAAAATGATTACTTGGAAATTGAGGGATTTAGAAAAATCACAGCTACTAATTCCTTACTTAGATATGACAGCTTTCATTCTCAACATGTCAAAAAATCCCTTCCTTTCGGACAATTTGTCCGATTGAAACGGATAAATACCACTACGGAAACATTTGAAATACAGGCGAAACAATTATGGGACAGACTAAAAGAGAGGGGCTACCCTATATCTATCCTGAGTGAGGCACTATTTAAGGTCAGGAAAATACCTCGCAGTCTATTGTTGCATAAAAAACATAAAACACATGATAATGACCGTGCTAAATTAAATACAGAAAATCAAACAAAAAATTTTACGTTTTCCTTTATGTACAGCCCTATGGAAAATAAAATTAGGTCTGCGATACATAAAAATTGGCATATTCTCCAGCAGGATGATATTTTAAGTAAAACACAGTTGAATAAACCATTAATTTCTTTTCGCAGAACTAAGAATATTAGAGATCATATTGTACGGGGTAGATTACAAGATGATACGTCCAAAAATTGGATAGAAAAATCTAAACCACAAGGATGTTTTAAATGTGGACAGTGCAATTTATGTTCTCACATGATACAAACGAAAAACATACATTTAGGGTCACAGAATATTGATATCCATGATTTTGTGACATGTAAATCTACCTATATCGTTTATGCATTAGTTTGTACATGCGGTTTTTACTATATTGGGAAGACCATAAGACCTTTGCATAAAAGAATTAGGGAACACTTTCGTTCACTCACTACTGGAAAAGGCTGCCCAAAAGTAATAGAACATATGAAATATAAACATAATAACAAAATTGAAGATTTAAAATTCCTAGGATTAAAAACAGTTGCGCCCTTAAAATTTGGTGGAGATAGACACAAATTATTGTTACAAAAAGAATCTGAAATGATTATACTTACAGACGCCATAGGACCACTAGGATTAAACCTACGGGAGGATTTTAATGTATTTCCATAGTGCAGGTGGATGTTGTTAGCATAGGATCTATGTTCACACCTAGCGTTTTAAATACTATGCATTACCTCCGTTAGTGTTACACAGTTTTAGGCGCTGTCATAGCTAAATTAGTAAATACTAATGCTAGTCTCTCTATATCACACACCATATTTGTGCTTTTAACCCTGTAATGTCTAGTTTTCTATTTTTGTATTACCTGGTGTATGTATTTAAGGGGGAAGGGTTAATTGATGTCAGAGGTCACGTGTAAGCGCTCTGTGTAGCGCGAAACCGGTCGACTTACCTGTCGTTGTTGTTGCGTGGACCAGCGATCCCGAATAAAACTTCTTGCTGTTTCCGTGAGTGCCGTCTGCGATCTCTTCTTTCAAGTTTTCTACGCTTATGCTTATGGCGGACTGAGCACCGGACTTGTGGCATTTGGACCTGAAGGTGCAGTGATCCAGTATAATCCGGCAGAATCGTGAGTGCGGCAGTGCCGACATTTCTCCTTCTCCATGTGTTCGATATAAAAACATAAGTGTTGTCTCCAAAAATTTCAGAAGGTGTTGGGCAGATGGTGTAATTCTCCTCACATATTAAAGTGTACTCTCTCTGCATAATTCTCTGTCTCGGCATCAAGCCTTAGTTTCATAACCAGACTAGTCTGTTTATTTCTACTCTTTTGTCCCTCTTTTGCTCTTTTATACCCTTGCTACATTCGGCTTTTTTTACTAGTTGTTGGTTCATTAGTATTGTTATCCTCTGTGTCTACGTACCTCTGTTTCTTTACAATGAATAGAGTTAAAGAAAAAGAAAAGAAAAAAAAAAAGCCACCCGGACCCAGGTAACTAGTCACTGAGGCGGGTCCCTGTGGCTCTGCACCCTGCTGGCACTGAGTCACTAAGTCACGCTGCGCTGGAAGCTGCCCCCTGTGATAACTTATCCAGGTTCTGGTGGCTTTTTTTAAACCATGAGAAAAACAGGAGAGAGAGGAAAAAGACAGGGGGTGCTCCCTAGTAACATATATCAAAATGGTGTGCACCCTCCACCACACCACAATGAAATACTGACCTTTGAAGTAGTTGCACCTAATGGCAGGATGGTGTATAAAATGAGTAGCGGCTGCTGCACTCTGACCAGTATCAGGGCTCCTGGTGGAGGCCAATTGACAATAGTAGTGTACCAAAAGGAAAAAAAGGCTGGTCTATGAGGCGCTGCTTATTGCAAGTGGAGACAAATGACTCAGGTCAACACAGGACAATCAGTTTTTATTAATAGCAGAAAAGGGACTACGTGTTTTGGCACCACTGTGGCACCTTCATCAGGTCCATTACCAGTTCCCCCAAGTGTCAATAAAGATGCAATGAGGTACTGGTCCGGAGGTCCTGTGTGTTTCCTTGCGCTGCCGTGCTCCCTGATGAAGGTGTGAGAGTGGTGCCGAAATGCGTAGTCCCTTTTCTGCTATTAATAAAAACTGATTGTCCTGTGCTGACCTGGAGTCCTTTGTCTCCACTTGCAATAAGAGCAGCGCCTCATAGACCAGCCTTGTTTTTTCTTTTGGTACGCTACTTTTTTAAACCATGCTATCTCTGAAACGCCCAAGGGTTTTAGCATTATCATAGCATGTTGGGATCGTGCTCCCTGCACTTGCTTTCATGCTGCCTGTGACAGGTTCCCCTTTAAAGGCATTGTCCAGTGAGACAAGTGTTATAAATACAAATAAAGTGTAGTGCTGGCGTCTCACTGATCCTCTGCCACTGCCACTCTGATGTTCAATGGTTCCTGCTGAGCAGCGCTTCTGGTCCCATCTTGACATAAGGAGGAGTCCACAGGGCATTGACTGGCTGAGGTGGGTCACCGCTGTGACCAGTGATTGGCTGATTAAGCATGTCATGCGTTTTTAGATGGGAACCAGGAAGTGAAACTCCTTCAAAAAAAATCACTGCACATCCCATATATTTGTAGCTTTCTGTAAGATACTTGGGCTGGTCACTGGTGTTCCACCATGTCAGTGGTCAGATAACAGTTTAACCAACTTCTTGGCTTTTTATACCAGGGAAATCTGAGAATGTTACTTCTTCAACTCAGAGGATTCATTTTTCTTAATTATCTTTAACTAGAACTTTGTCTTATTTATTTTCAGGATGGGAAACTTTTTTTCCAACCCTACAGATCTGTCTCCATCTGATGCTGTGAATATGATAAAGGTAAGTCTCCATTACTCTGCAGTTCAGAGAAAAATAAATGAGGCTTCCTTCTGGGGTGACTGCTATTAAAACCGATTTGAAACAGAGTGTGAGGTATGATCTGAGCACTGACAGGCTGACCTGCCCTTGCAACCTCTGCAGCAATGCTGGTAGCATTCATATGTCTATTTCCCAATAATAATCTCTGGATGAGTATGTGCACTCAACTTCTTTGATCGACCATGGTGAGGCCTGTTCTGAGTGAAGCCTATCCTGTGAAACCACTGTATAGTCTTTCCCACCTTGCTGCAGCTCATTTTTAGGTTTTTCTTAGGCTATCTTTATGTAGCCTAGGCCATCTTTATGTAAAGCAACAATTTTTTTTCAGATCCTCGGAGAGTTCTTTGCCATGAGGTGTCATGTTGAACTTCCAGTGACCGGTATTGGAGAGTGTGAGAGCGATAACACAACATTTAAGAACCCTTCTCCCTATTCACCCCTGAGACCTTCTAACAGTAATGAGTCACAAGACACAGTGGAGGGAAAATGGCTAATTAGGCCCAATTTGTACATTTCCACTTAAGGGTGTACTCACTATTGTTACCAATGTTTACACATTAATGGCTGTGTTGAGTTATTTTGAGGGGACACAACATTAAACATATGATATGTTAACAAAAAAAATATTGTGGTCGGTAAATCACTCTGTTTTGTCATTTTTACAGGAGACAATCTCACAAAATTGTGTAGTCATTTATTCAAAGAGCTCGTGCCCATATTGCACAATGGCCAAAGAGGCATTCAATAGCATAAATGTGAATTATAAGACCATTGAGCTGGATGACGTAGATAATGGTAGGGAGATTCAACAAGCCCTTCACCAAATGACTGGAGCCAGAACAGTAAGTATGATCATTTACAAACGATTATTGTGAAGTCGACACCAAAAATTACAGTGAAAATGTCGTCTTCTTGCCGCTTAAGGACATAGCCCATTTTGGCCTTAAAGGGTACCTATCATGAACTCCTCTGTCCCTAATAAACCACCTCCCCCCAATCTGTCCCAAACTCTTCCTGACTCCAATCCTACCTTTTATTTTCTGTCAAAAAATGTTCTTACCTTTATTAGTGGCTCCTTGCCTGCTCACTTCCCTGCTATCTGTGAGAAGAAGAAGGGGGAGTGGCCCGGAGGGTGTGATGTCAGCTGCTGGCTAGCTGAGGTAGCGATGCGGGCAGATGTCACAGGCGGCTCTGGGGATCTCCGCCAGGATCCCCCGGGATGAGCGTGGCAGATCAAGGGGTTTGGGATAGACGGGGTTGCGCTGCGGCCAGCTTACAATCATGGTGATGGCGGGGGGGGGGGGGGTTGTTTTCCGTAGCTGCGGCTTGCTTACAATCATGGTGGTGGTGGTGGGGTGGTTCTGTAACGCTGCGGCCAGTAGGGCAGCGCTGTACTTACATTTGACCATGTCAGGAGCGCGTCCTGCTGTGGTATGAGCACAGCGCTCGCTCTCCCCTGTCTAATTGACAGGCGGGGAGCTGCGCTGAGCTCGTACGAGTCCTGGCTGCAGTCTGATTTCTGACTCATTCCATGAAATCAATAGAAAGGCTTTTGGCCTGGACTGCTAGGGAATCCTCTTGTGGTGACTTTTTTAAACTGAAAATACACATTAAATAAAGATTTTTTTTTATTACAACCAATGAAAGTGATTCATTAGGCATTTATCTTTAACATTATAAAAAGTTTTTTCCATGATAGGTACCCTTTAAGGACACAGGAAATTTTATTTTTGCAATTTCATTTTTTCCTCCTTGCCTTCTAAAAATCATAACTCTTTTATATTTCCATCCACAGACCCATATGAGGGCTTTTTTTTACGTGACCAATTGTACTTTGTAAGGACACTTTTTTTTTTACCATAAAATTTATGGCAAAAAAAAAACATTATTTGTGTGGGGAAATTGAAAAGAAGATTGCAATTTAGCAAATTTTACAGTAAACATGTACATGTTTTCTTTATTCTGTGGGTCAATACGATTAAAATGATATCCATGATTACATTTCTATTATTGTACTGCTTTAAAAAAAAATAAAAAAAATTTTTTTTTCAAAAAAAATGTATGTTTAAAACTGCCCTATTTTAACCACCTATAACGTTTTAATTTTTTCGTATACAGAAATATATGAGGGCTAATTTTTTGCTCCGTGATCTGTAGTTTTTATCGGTATCACTATTGCATATATGTGTTATCATTAGTTTTTTTTATAATTTTTTTGGGGGGAATATGATGTGACAAAATAGCAGCAATTTTGGATTTTTTTTTCTGTTTATGCCGTTCACCGTATGGGATCATTATCATTATATTTTGATAATTCGGACACTTACGCACGTGGCAATACCAAATATGTTTATTAATTGTTCTTTTTTTATGGGGATGAAATGGGGAAAAGGGACTATTTATATTTTTATTAAGGGAGGGGATTTTTTAAATTTTTTATTTTTATTTTTTTATTTATTTATTTTTTACACTTTTTATGACCCCATAGGGGACTATTTATAGCAATCACTTGATTGCTAATACTGTTCAGTGCTATGCATAGGGCATAGCACTGATCAGTGTTATTGGCTATCTTCTGCTCTGGTCTGCTCGATCTCAGACCAGAGCAGAAGACCCCAGGAGACGGACGGAGGCAGATGAAGGGACCTCTGTCCACCATTATGGTTGATCGGATCCCCGCGGCAGCGCCGTGGGCGATCCGATCATCCAGTATAACAGCCCCATTGCCGCAGATGCCATGATCTGTATTGATCACATGAAGAGAAGGGCACTGAATGGCGCTGAATCCATGGTGGTCACATACAGAACGCAAAGTTCAGATGTAATCGTAAAGCATCAATACTTTATATTGATGCTTAAATAAAACAATAAAATGGCAATAACACAATTCGAGGGTAAAATCCCTCTTCCTCAGATTGGCATACATAAAGTGCAGCATGGTCTCTCTTATATACACTAACAAAATGGCTTCTACCCATTAGTGGGCGGAGTTACAAAAAGTCACATGTTTTGGAAAGCTCAGGGGGAGGATTTAGAAACAGAATAAAACATCCATAAAAATGTATATGTAACAAACAGTATACGGCAATAAAACTATACATGCAGTTTCTCAATATGTGTTAAACATCTTTAAAGGGGTACTCCAGTGCTAAACATCTTATCCCTTATCAAAAGGATAGGGAATAAGAAGTCTGATCACGGGGCTCCCGCCACTGGGGACCCCCACGCAATCTAATGTCTTGACATGACCTCTTTTGCTTAACCACTTAAAGACGCAGGGCGTATCCGTACACCATGCGCCCGCTCCCATTCTATGATGCAGGCTCAGAAGCTGACCCCGCATCATTGCGGGGTGGTCCCGGTGGCTATCAGGACTCAATGCTCCAGGAAGCCACAGCAGCCTGGAGCAATTGAGCACCGATAATACTAATCAATGATATGCATTGAAAAGTGTATGCAATACAAGGCTTGCATGTAATAGTCTCCCATGGGAACAACAAAATGGTGTTAAAAAAATAAATAAATATGAATTAACCCCTTCCCTAATAAAACTCTGAATCACCCCCCTTTTCCCATTAAAATTTTTTTTTTTTAACAAACCTAAACATTTGTGGTATCGCTACGTGCGTAAATGTCCGAACTATAAAAATATAACGTTAATTAAATTGCACGGTCAATGGCGTATGTGTAAAAAAAAAATATATATACCAATAAATTGCGTATTTTTGGTCTTTTTTTATACCCTTAAAATTTTTTATAAAAACAAATCAAAAAGTCCAATCAAAACAAAAATGATACCGATAAAAACTACAGATCACGGTGCAAATAAATGAGCCCTTGTATACGGAAAAATACATTTATAGGGGTCAGAAGATCACAATTTTAAATGTACTAATTTTCATGCACAAAATTATAAAAAAAAAATTAACAGAAGTAAAACAAAATCATATATATATATATATATATATATATATATATATATATATATGTTATCATTTTAATCGTATGGACCTTCAAAATGAAGACAAGCTCTAATTTTTACCGAAAAGTGCATTGCATAGAAACGGAAGCCGATAAAAAATGATAAAATGGCGTCTTTTTTTATTTTTTTTTTCAATTTTGTTCCACAAATATATATTTTTAAAGATAATAATAATAATAATTAAACCAACAAAACCAAAACACCATTTGGTGATCTGGGCATTTTTTTTATTTTTAGGGTATTTTTGCCTAAAAAAAAAGCCATATCGTTGTAAGTAAATAAATTACTCCTGACAGGCTACACTACTGAATGGGATAAGGGGGATAATCTCCAATAGTGCTGTTTAGTAGAGGTAGATTTGGGGTCAGACATAACGCCATTTCTTGTGTCTATGGGCTGGGTCGGCTCAGCCTCACTCACTGCTCCTTGACAGAATGGTTTGGCCATTTTTGTAGCGAGAAAGCCCACTATGTCTGCATGTGCCCCCTACACACTAATATTATTTTGCTTGTAAATTGTATAACCTGTTCTTTTTCTGTGAAAACACTGTGCTCTTGTGTAACTGCAGATTATACTGACATCTAATGGCTAGTTTGAAAAATGCAATCATGGTTATTTTGCATGGTTAAAGGAGATCTCCGGCAAAAAATAACCCCTTATCCACAGGATAGGGGATAAGTAGCTAAACGCTGGGGGTCCGACCGCTGGGACTCCCCTCCATCTCCGGGAGTAGCTGCAGCTGGCACGCGTTCCATTCAGTCCTACGGGAGTGCCGAAAAAACAGTACAGCTTTCAGGCATCATCTGTGCTCCTATAGAAATCAATGGAGTGCGTGCCATCTACGGGTAGACCACACGCGCTCCTCAATGAGAGCACTGGGGTCCCATCCCTGTGATTGGGGAGGGGGGGCCCTCAGTGGTCGGACACCTAAGGGTCTTTTCAAACAGCAGAATTTCCACTTGCGAAATTCCGCCTCAAATTTAAAGCCCATAGACTTCTATGAGATTCCGCCCTCCCATTCACACTTCTGATTTTCCGCTTGCGTTATTCTGCCTCAAATTAAAGCCCATAGACTTCTATGGAATTCCGCTCTCCCATTCACGCAAGCGGAAATTCAGAAGTGTGAATGTGAGTGCGGAATCCCATAGAAGTCTATGGGCTTTAATTTGAGGCAGAATTCCACAAGCTGAAATTAAAAAGTGTGAATGGGAGAGCGGAATTCCTTAAAGGCCCAACCAATCAAAACTTTTGAAATGTCCCTAAGACTGTATTTGCCAAGGCTGTCTGGGCATGATGGGAGTTGTAGTTTTGCATCATCTGGAGACACACTGGTTGGTAAGCTGCTTTAGGACATTTCAAAATGTATTTTTTTTTTTTTTTTTTTTTGGGGGAGTGACAGAGACTTAAAAATGACTAGTTTTATTATTTTATCCGAAAAACAAATAGTAGGTATTACTTGATGACTTTTGTATAGTATTGTCAGTTGAGGATAACACTTTATCAGTTTGTTAAACCCTTCTTTTATTACTTTATTTTATTTTATTGCTGTATAACATTAAACATGAAGTTTAAATATAGACTGCGTTGGCATCATATTACATCGTAGGCATTTGAGTTATTGCTGGTGTTGTCTGCTTTATACTGGTGAGAAATGCTGGACAAAAATCTGGACTTAGTCAAACTACCTTCATAAAAATGGGCACATTATGTACCCTATACTTTTATTTTTCTGATTTGGAGTTTTCTTCTTATTGTGATCAGACTGAAGTTGGTGGAATACACACTCTTAGGCCATATTCACACAGCCAGAAATGTGCGCAATGTCCGCCCGGGTTTTTCACTTTGGGATTGGGATTTCCACCATGTGGATATAGCCTAAGAATACCATGACCAGTGATTATTCCACACAAATAGCATTAAAGATTCTGTCATTATGATCTTTTTTTTTTCTTCCACCTTAAAGGGATACTCCGGTGGAAAACATTTATTTTAAATCAACTGGTGCCAGAAAGTTAAACAGATTTGTAAATTACTTCTATTAAAAAATCTTAATCCTTCCAGTATTCATCAGCTACTGTATACTACAGAGGAAGTTCTTTTTAAATTTCTTTCCAGTCTGACCACAGTGCTCTCTGCTGTCCAGAGCATCATGTGTTTGCTTTGGGGATTTGCTCCTGCTCTGGACAGTTCCTGACCTGGACAGAGGTGTCAGCAGAGAGCACTGTGGTCAGACTGAAAAGAAATTCAAAAGAAAAGGAACTTCCTGTTTAGTATACAGCAGCTGATAAGTACTGGAAGGATTAAGATTTTTTTTTAATAGAAGTAATTTACAAATCTGTATAACTTTCTGGCACCAGTTGATTTAAAATAAATTGTTTTCCACAGGAGTACCTCCTTAAAGATTTCTCCCCTTATACTAACCCCCACCTGCATTTATTTATTTTTTTATATTTATTTTCCTCACCTTTATTTCCTTCTGGACTTCAGTTCACTGTCTGTGTGGACTGGCAATCATGAGGGGGCGTTCCCCAGCAGGTTTGCGACGTCAACTAAAGCCCTGCTGGGAACACATCCGCCCTCACTCTTCTATGCTCACACTAGGGAGCACAGCATAGAAGAATCATCCAATTGTGGCAGGCTGCTTCTCTGTCCCCTCCTCTCTGTTTGTGTAACAGAGAGCAAGTGCTGTGCTGAGCCACTTCCTGAGTTTGGTCTCCTGCCAGCCCGGCCGGAGTCCAAACCTGAAATGCTGGCAGACCAGGAATGCGACGGGACCTCAAAGGGAGACCCCTGTTGGCCACTACTAGTGGCTCAAAAAACCTATAAGGGTTGAATTTCGATTGCTTTGTATGTAATATTCTAGTACTATATACATTTCTCTTTTGTCTTTAGGTGCCAAGAGTGTTTGTAAATGGAACCTGCATTGGAGGCGGCACCGAAACCCGTCAACTAAACCAACAGGGCAAATTACTTGAACTAGTCCAGCAGTGTAAGATCACAGCCAACGGGAGCTGACGGCCGACAGCTTGGACTTAGAATTGCTTAGCTGAATTTTCTCTTATGTATGTTTGTGTCATTTTAATTTTATTTTAGCCCAAACCTATTTCTCGCTAGAATGTGTCACTTTCTTAAATTTATATGGCTGTCCTGTCCTTATGTATTATTTATGAAACTGCAACACCAAGAAGGAAATCCCAGAATCAATAGACATTGTCATGATATGCAAATAATGAAAACATTAATTGATTTATTAATTATTGAGTATGAACGCCACACACAGAAATACACTCTCTTTCAGGCTTTGGCATGCTATCTGCAAGGTTAAAAATATATGTGATTATACCAGCACTTCCGGTGATAACCTAAAGATAAGCAGCCAGGTATTTTTTATGGATCCCTGTAGACCATAAATAAAATATTCAAAGCTAGAAGTAATAAAACAATAAATACCAGCGCTATGATAATAGTAAGAATGTTTATCAATAAGTAGATTAAAAGTGAAAAGAATTGAATATCTCTCAGTAACCAATGATGTCCCTGGAGAGATATTAAATTTTTTTCACTTTTTATCTATTTATTAATAAACATTCTTACTATTATCATAGCGCTGGTATTTATTGTTTTATTACTTGTATTTGTAAGGTTATTAAAGGGGTACTCCGCTGTTCAGCATTTGGAACAAACTGTTTCGAAATTCGGAGCCAGCAACAGGAGCTCGTGACGTCATAGCCCCACCCCCTCATGACGTGAAGCCCCGCCCCCTCAATACAAGCCTATCGGAGGGGGCGTTACAGCCATCACGCCCCCTCCCATAGACTTGCATTGAGGGGGGGTGATGTCATGAGGGGGCGGGGCTATGACATCACGAGTTACCGGCTCCAGTGTTCGGAACAGTTTGTTCCAATCGCTGAGCAGCGGAGTACCCCTTTAAGGGAACAAACATTGCACTGAATGCATGAAAATTAGGAATATCCTTTGCTGGCAGCTCCCTTTTGCAGTTGCCGACCAATGATGTTCCAATAATTTGCTAGATGGGAGACAAGTCTGGAGACGTTGACGGCCATGGTAGAACGTTTAGGCTAGGTTCACACTACGAAATTTCACTCTGCAATTCTGCTTTGAAATTGCAGGCAGAAATTCTGCTAGCTAAAATTTCTGCCTGAAGAATGGTAGTGCTCCTTTTTAGGCGGATTTTCGCTGCAGAATCCCATTGACTTCAATGGGACTCTAATTTGAAGGCGGATTTTTACCCAACGCAGATTGGAAGCGGATTGCAGGCGTAATTTCCGTACGGAGTTTAGTCGGAGTTTTAATCTGGTTCTGGTCATGTGACCAAATGGTCCAAAAGATGGCGAACTTTGGTCCCACTGCACTCCCACTGTTTTCTGCTTCAAATTTCCATTTTGAATTGGGGCGGAAAATCCGCCTGGAATAGAATACTTGTGGAAATAACAAATTCTGCCTGCAACAGAAAATAGGCTTTGGAAGTGGAAATTATTCTACCAAACTTTTGCAAGCTGACAGGCGGAATTTCAGTAGTGTGAACCTAGCTTTATGAACACACAGAGAGGTATAGCTGGAACTACTACCTCTGTTCACTTGCTGATGTGCTGCAAGTCCCCCGTCGATGCGCTGCTACCGCTACTCCCCTGCAGCCTGTAAAGCGGTGCTCAGTCCCATAAGTGATACACAAGTGGTGAATGAACAATAGAGATGGAACGGACGGCAACACCCTGTAATCCACGTCTTCTTTATTGGCAGGGACGGGTTCAGTGACAAACAGGTACAATCAAACAGAAGCGTGTAATTCGTAACGTTGCTCTGTTTGATTGTAACTGTTTGTCACTGCACCCGTCCCTGCCAATAAAGAAGCCGTGGATTACAGTGACTTGCTGTCCGTTGGATCTCTATTGTTCATGAACCTAGCCTTAGGCTGATCACAGTAGCACAAGCATCATGCAGGTTGGGGTTGTTGTGTTGAAAAACAGCTCCTGGGAGAAATGGTCGTACCATTGCTTCGATGATTGAATCAGTGTAATGCTGAGTGTATCTGGAATGAAGACTAGACAAACCCGGCTACTGTACATTATGAGACCTTACTGCTTAATCCCAGGAGTAGGACTGGTGTGACGTTCCCTCCTCAACCCTGAAAATGATAACACTAAGTAGGACAAGCCATAAGGCAATGGTGTTGAGTAAGACGGCAGTGGAGGTCTATCCTTGTCAGCGATGGATTCTGCTTTTGTCTCCGATGCAGCGATAGCCATAGACCACATGGACAACACCATGAAGAGGCCTTTACATTAGAACATCACACAGGTCTTAGTCCTGAATTGTGGTGTCATAATGTACAGTAGCCGGACACCTCTAGTCCTCATTCCAGGGATACTAACAGCTCGGCGTTACATTGATTAGCGGTGGAACCAGTTGTTCGGCCATTTGTTCACAGACGGTGCATTCCTGTGCGGTCCTATCACTGACATATGCCGGCGCTAGGACCGCACAGGAATGCATTGTCTCAAACGCAGCTGCGCATTCCGTTAGGACTCCACACAAAGAGTGAACATGTCCCTTCTTTGTGCGGACATGGAAAATGTAATTTCTGCGCCAGAAACACCTGGCACAGAAATTCCACTGTGTGCACAGCGCAGCAGAATTCCATTGAATTCAATGGGACTCTGCTGCAGCGGAATCTCCGTGCGGACTTTCCGACTTGTGAACCTAGCCTAATTGTGTTTATAAGCCATGTGAACATGCCCTGAGGCTTTCTTCAGGCACACTTTTTGCACAATGTTTTTTTGGGGCTTGAAAAATATAATAGCATGCTGCATTTTCTAAAAACTGCCACCTGCCAGAAAAAGAGAGAAAAACACAAACAAAACAGCCATATATGTATAATGTTTTCAGATTTCCTTACTGACCTCCAGCTAACATCTTGCCGAAGGTTGTTTTTTTTCCAATGCCAATGTGAAATCTTAGGGAAGATTTACACAGTATTTTCCCCATAAGGGCAGGTTAATCTTGTATCATTTTTGTAGAAAATCACAACTACAGTTTTTGATGCAGCTTTTAAAGGGGTACTCCTCTGGAAAACATTTTTTTCTAAATCAACTGGTGCCAGAAAGTTAAACAGCTTTGTAAATTACTTCTATTAAAAAATCTTAATCCTACCAGTACTTATCAGCTGTTGTATGTTCCAGAGGAAGTTCTTTTCTATTTGAATTTCCTTTCTGTCTGACCACAGTGCTCTCTGCTGACACCTCTGTCCATTTTAGGTACTGTCCAGAGCAGGATAGGTTTGCTATGAGGATTTGCTCCTGCTCTGGACAGTTCCTGACAGGGACAGAGGTGTCAGCAGAGAGCACTGTGGTAAGACAGAAAGGAAATTCAAAAAGAAAAGAACTTCCTGTGGAGCATACAGCGGCTGATAAGTACTGGAAGGATTAAGATTTTTAAATAGAAGTAACTTACAAATCTGTTTAACTTTCTGGTATCAGTTGATCAAAAAAAATAAAGTTTTCCAGTGGAGTACCCCTTTATGCCAAAGCCAGAATTGGACCCAGCAAGAAAGGAGAAGTGATGATTCTTCCTTTTATATTTCCGATTTCTTTTCAATCCACTTCTGGCTTTGGCTCGAACAACTGTGCATTGCATTTAAACTGTCCCAATTGTCAAAAAGCACACATACAGATAATAAATGTGGTGAAAGGCATGTACACCAGTTTGTTGGCACAAATTGAGATTCTGGCACATTTGGAATACTAAATGTCTCCTATATCTTTTTCTGTGCCTAAAATGATATATTATGTATATTCTCTTTACTTATAGGATTTGTTTTATTATTTCTTTTCTCAGTATTATAGTTCCATATCATTGCTGTATATTGTTTACATGGGTATAGTACATTCAGAGTTGACAGTCTGAATAAGGCTCTGTTCACACTGCTGTCAAAGGCTCAGAAAACCTGTCGGCTGTCTTGTCAGGTTTATGGAAAAAATAGTGATAATTGCAGCACTGATCCCATTATAAACCAAACAGGTTTTTTTTAGGTACTTGTGGGATCCCTCGTACAAAGGACACAGCATGTTATCTATGGAACGATAGTGTGAGCGGAGCTTAAAGGGGTACTCCACTGCTCAGCATTTGGAACAAACTGCTCCGAACTTGTGACATCATGGCCCCGCCCCCTCATGCCATCACGCCCTGCCCCCTCAATGCAAGTCTATGTGAGGGGCCGTGACAGCCGTCACGCCCCATCCCATAGCCCTGCATTGAGGGGGCGGGGTGTGACTTAATGAGGGGGTGGGGCTATTACATCACAAGTTCCCAGCGCCGATTCCAACGTTCAGAACAGTTTGTTCCATACGCTGAGCAGCGGAGTACCCCTTTTAATTCATAGTTTTTCTTTTCCACCAAAATACTGTACAACTTTAATTTGAATTATTATGGCATCCAAAAATGTCCAAGACCTATAATAACACAGACCTCATACAAGGAAACATCAGAGCTACTAGAAAGCCAAATACGGCCTAAGCACCATACAACATGACCTTGCATTAAAGGGTACTCTGGTGGAACAAAACATTTTTCTTAAACTGGTGCCAGAAAGTTATACAGATTTGTAAATTACTTCTAAATAAAAATCTTAATCCTTCCAGTACTTATCAGCTGCTGTATGCTCCAGAGGATGTTGTGTAGTTCTTTCCAGTCTGACACAGCGCTCTCTGCTGACACTCTTTTCTTATTATAAAAGTACAAAACTTATACAAAAACACAAAACTAGCTTAACCAGCTATAACATAAATAAATACACTGGTACAAAAACGCAAAAACAAAACCATAACCGGCCAGCCCAGCTTTACAAGAACCTAAAATATGGCAACCCACCTAACCGAACCAAACAACACACTCACACGCATAGCAAAAATGGACATAAAAATTGTACAACTTGGCTTATCAAAATATGAAAATAAAATTTAGCACTACCTGGCTACAACACAAAACCATCCATACTCGGGAAACACAATGAGAAAACAGAACAGAAATATAACCAACACACCACTACAAAAATAAAATAAAAAAACACAACAACTTGGCTTAGCAAATATAAACATAAAATTTAGCACTACCTGGCTACAAAAAAAAAAATAAAACTAGACCAAATAAACTGAAATAAACAAAATAAACCACGTAACAACATAATAACTGGTCCGACTGCCATAACTACTGTAATGCTATAATATATAAAAACTAAACAAAAAACAATATATAAACAATATACATACAAAATCAAATGAACATAATAATATAGTAGAAAAAATTAGAAAAAGGCCAGCACGGCTGAATGAAATCTTCAAAGCTTTATTCACGAATCCTCGTTAAAAACCTTCATGGTGGCAGAAAGACACGGACATATACAAAAATAGAAATATTGCACATGGAAAAACAGTCCCGAACAAGGCTGACGCGTTTCAGGTTGCTATACCCTTACTCATAGCTTGCCAATACTCAAATGAGAATGCCTTATATACTACAAGGCCATCCCTTCCATTAGGAAGGGGAGGGACATCTTATGTCAGTGTGCAATCCAACACAAGTAAAACCAGGAAAATACATGTATCATTAAAAAATTCACATATAAAATCCAATAGGACTATATAACAGCTATGGGAAACAAAACAAGTGGTGGACTTTTTAGTAATGTAGTATTAAGTCCGTCTTGTTATTCAGGCCATGCGGATATGTACAATTCAACAAGTAAATCCACATAATCTCTCTATTATGAAGAATACGTATAAGATCACCTCCTCTTTTACTTCTTTTGATTTTTTCAATGCCATAAAAGCGCAAGGGCGATATGTCTGAATTATGTTTAAGAAAAAAGTGTTTTGAGACATTAGACATGCTAGGTGTCAAAGGACCTGCAGCATGCCTGATATGCTCCTGCATTCTCTTTTTTAAGGTGCGTTTAGTGCTACCTACATAATCCATTTTGCAAGTAGTGCAGGTGACTCTATATATAATGAAGGTACTATCGCAGTTAATAAACTCGCGAATCATATGGATTTTACTTGTGCCTTCTATTTTATTGCCCTTTGTTGCATAGGGGCACACCACACACCTTGCGTTACCGCACTTATGGAAACCTTTAATTTTCAGCCAAGTTGACTGCTCCTCCTCTACACAAACCATACTAGGAACAAGCAGGCTCGATAGAGTTGGAGCACGTCGGGTGGAAAACCGGATCCCTGGTTTGATGATTTCCCCTACTACTGGATCTGCTGCCAGTAGAGGTAAATGTTTGTTCACAATTCTTTTGATTTCATTGAATTCCATACTATAAGTGGTGACAAAGTTATCTGATCATGGGTACTGGAATGTTTCCTACCTGTTAACAGGTTGTTGCGGTCCATATGATCGACCCGGGCCCGGGCTTTATTCAGGAGCCAAGGTGGATATCCACACGCTGTCAAGCGGGTGCAGACCCTTTCGGCTTCCCTCTGATACACTTGTAATGAGGAACTGTTCCGTTTCATACGGATCAATTCCCCAACTGGTATGGCAGAAATAGTATGCTTAGCATGGCAAGAATCAGCTCTTAAGATAGTATTGCCCGTAATATCTTTACGGTAAGGTTCTATTTCTACTTTTCTTGTTATGGGGTTACCCCGCAACAATAAATCCAAGAAGGGAACCTCCTGTTTACTGTATGTGTACGTAAATTTTAAATTACAGTGATTATCATTCATATATTGTATGAATGCAAATGCCTCCTTTGGATCAGATTTCCAAACCATAATCACGTCGTCCACATACCTCCCGTACCATGAGAGGCATGTGGAAAACCGATTCTGATCACAAAAAATGAAGTGCTCCTCCCACCAAAAAACATAAAGGTTAGCTAACGCAGGTGATGATTTGGCCCCCATTGAGGCACCTGTGCGCTGTAAATAAAAATCCTTGCCAAACAAAAAATAATTGTGCTTCAAAACATAGTCCACCACCTCTATAATAAATTGCTTTAAATCAAAAGAATAATTTGAAAAACGATCCAAGATTTCCAAAATGGCAACCAGAGCCAAATTTTGGGGGATGCATGAATAGAGCGACTCAATGTCGCAGGTAATCCACGACAGAGAGTCGCTCCATGTGAATCCATCCATAATACCTAAAAGATGTTTCGTGTCTTTGATATAACTTGGACAGAGGTTTACAATGGGTTGGAGAACAGAATCCAACCACTCACACACATGTTCATTTAGAGAACCGATCCCCGCTACGATGGGACGCATCGGCGGCGGGAATCGGTTCTTGTGCAATTTTGGTAGTGAGTGGAAGATCGGCAAAATTGGCGTCGGCACAAACATATAGTCCACTTCCTTCTGTGTTAAAATGGATCTTGACCTTCCCTCCTCCAGGAGCACTTTCAAATCCTTTTTAAATGCATCGGTGGGATCCCCACGAAGTTTGAGGTAAGTGTCTTCATCTGACAAAAGATTCTTATTTAATTCCATGTAAAGTCCAGTATTAAGACATACAATTGACCCGCCTTTATCGGCGGATCGAATAGTTAAGTCCTTATTTTCTTTTAATTTTTTAATTGCGTTAGTTTGTTTCTTGGAAAGATTGTTGTGTTTTACTTCAGCTGATGCTTTTGCTTGTAACGTTATTAAATCCTTCATAATTAAATCCTGGAACCGGCCTTTTCCACATGCCTCTCATGGTACGGGAGGTATGTGGACGACGTGATTATGGTTTGGAAATCTGATCCAAAGGAGGCATTTGCATTCATACAATATATGAATGATAATCACTGTAATTTAAAATTTACGTACACATACAGTAAACAGGAGGTTCCCTTCTTGGATTTATTGTTGCGGGGTAACCCCATAACAAGAAAAGTAGAAATAGAACCTTACCGTAAAGATATTACGGGCAATACTATCTTAAGAGCTGATTCTTGCCATGCTAAGCATACTATTTCTGCCATACCAGTTGGGGAATTGATCCGTATGAAACGGAACAGTTCCTCATTACAAGTGTATCAGAGGGAAGCCGAAAGGGTCTGCACCCGCTTGACAGCGCGTGGATATCCACCTTGGCTCCTGAATAAAGCCCGGGCCCGGGTCGATCATATGGACCGCAACAACCTGTTAACAGGTAGGAAACATTCCAGTACCCATGATCAGATAACTTTTGTCACCACTTATAGTATGGAATTCAATGAAATCAAAAGAATTGTGAACAAACATTTACCTCTACTGGCAGCAGATCCAGTAGTAGGGGAAATCATCAAACCAGGGATCCGGTTTTCCACCCGACGTGCTCCAACTCTATCGAGCCTGCTTGTTCCTAGTATGGTTTGTGTAGAGGAGGAGCAGTCAACTTGGCTGAAAATTAAAGGTTTCCATAAGTGCGGTAACGCAAGGTGTGTGGTGTGCCCCTATGCAACAAAGGGCAATAAAATAGAAGGCACAATAGATGGTAAAATCCATATGATTCGCGAGTTTATTAACTGCGATAGTACCTTCATTATATATAGAGTCACCTGCACTACTTGCAAAATGGATTATGTAGGTAGCACTAAACGCACCTTAAAAAAGAGAATGCAGGAGCATATCAGGCATGCTGCAGGTCCTTTGACACCTAGCATGTCTAATGTCTCAAAACACTTTTTTCTTAAACATAATTCAGACATATCGCCCTTGCGCTTTTATGGCATTGAAAAAATCAAAAGAAGTAAAAGAGGAGGTGATCTTATACGTATTCTTCATAATAGAGAGATTATGTGGATTTACTTGTTGAATTGTACATATCCGCATGGCCTGAATAACAAGACGGACTTAATACTACATTACTAAAAAGTCCACCACTTGTTTTGTTTCCCATAGCTGTTATATAGTCCTATTGGATTTTATATGTGAATTTTTTAATGATACATGTATTTTCCTGGTTTTACTTGTGTTGGATTGCACACTGACATAAGATGTCCCTCCCCTTCCTAATGGAAGGGATGGCCTTGTAGTATATAAGGCATTCTCATTTGAGTATTGGCAAGCTATGAGTAAGGGTATAGCAACCTGAAACGCGTCAGCCTTGTTCGGGACTGTTTTTCCATGTGCAATATTTCTATTTTTGTATATGTCCGTGTCTTTCTGCCACCATGAAGGTTTTTAACGAGGATTCGTGAATAAAGCTTTGAAGATTTCATTCAGCCGTGCTGGCCTTTTTCTAATTTTTTCTACTTTGGTTGGAGGTAGCCGTGCACGCCCCAGGTGAGCTGAGACTCTTTCCTTTTTTTTGATAATAATATAGTATTTAACTAAAAATAAATATATTCACTACACAAAACCTACAAAAACAATAGAAAACCCTACCAAAATCCCTACACTAAAATTGTACCCTCTCCCACACCACCCCCTCCTGCACATGGGTCAGAGTCCATACCGTTCGTACATAAAGTCCTGATCCCTAACTGACCAATGTCAGATCCCCAAAAGAAAAGCAAAACACCACCACCCACAAATACACCCTCCCCACCTAGCACTCCTCCCAACCAACTTACACACAAACTTATACATACTAACATATACACACTGAACCAAAACCACCTTAGGCCCAAGTTTGGTCACCTGTAAGCCCTTCTTACCGTATCAGCTTAAAACAAAAAGCTAGCGTGCTCATGCATTAGCCCACCACCAGAAAGAAGGATGGCAGACTTGATACATCAAAAAAAAAAAAAAAACTCTTTACCTAACTCCCCCCTACAATTTTCCCTAATTCTATCCCTCCATTAAAACTGACCCTGCACTCACCCTATCTCTATCCCTATAACACTTCCCCTAACCAAAATAAAGGTACTCTACCTAAAAGGTCTAGTACCTAGGACACATCAAAAGAAAAACCTCTCCACAGGAGAGAAGCCATACTGGTACCAAGACTGCCATACTCCAAAGACCTGATCTTCCCGAGGTCACCGGTCATATTCCTACAGACCTCCACCTCGGAGAGGATTTTCTGTTGGGTCGACACTAAACACCGTGCGTTCCACGTGTAGTACCTAACCACTAAGCTAACTAAGAATAAAGTGCCCCGGTCTCGGCCACCCAGGT
Organism: Hyla sarda; assembly: GCF_029499605.1. NCBI lineage: Eukaryota > Metazoa > Chordata > Amphibia > Anura > Hylidae > Hyla > Hyla sarda. The sequence continues at coordinate 43,045,730 of NC_079194.1, read as the reverse complement.
TCCTAAATGCCCCATAAGCCCACTCCGGGTAGGTAAGGCCGGCAAGTTGACTCCAGCCGATGGAAGCGCCCACCCAGTTGTAGACCCCTATATTAAAGGGACAATGAAGCAGGAAGTGGTCCATGCTTTCTAGCGTGTCCCCACACTCTACTCGGGGACATCCCCGATCATCAGAGTTCTTACACTTCAAATTGTCCCTTACACATAGCTTCCCCTGAAAGCAGCGCCAGGCCAAGTCCCAAAACTTCTGGGGTTCCTTTTCATGTTTAAAAGATACAACCCCACCCTCAGATCCCGACCTGGGCAGTCCCTGAGCGCCAGAGGCTCCTGGAAGTGGGTCAACAGAACCCGTTTGTCAAGGAACTGCCTTGACTGGGTCTTGATCTCCCACACTCCCAGACCCCACCGACGTATCGCCTTCAGAGTCGGGTAGCGTAAGCCGGAAGATATCCATGGGGCATATGGAGGTCCTTCACTCGCCCTCCTGTCTCCCATTCCTGGAAGAAAGGCCGAAACCATTCCCTGCAGGAGATTACCCACAGAGGAGCCCTCTCTTTACAGAGGTTTGAGATGTTAGCTTTCAAGAAGGTGTTCGTTAGGAACACCACTGGGTTTACCATAGATAAACCCCCTAGTCTCCTTGTGCGGTACGTAACCTCCCTCTTGACTAGGTTCATCCTGTTCCCCCATAACAGTTGGAAAAACAGGCTGTAGATCCTAGTGTAATAAGCATCTGGCAAGAGACATACACTGCCCAGATATATAAACAAGGGGAGCAGGTACGATTTGATCAGGTGTACCCTTTCCCTGGGGTGTACCCTCACCTTCTGAGTGGCATCCTGGAGCTTACCATCCTAGTTTTTGGTGGGATAATCATCCTGGCCGAATGTGATGCCTAAGACTTTTGCTGATTCTTGGGGCCCTGAAAGGGTGTCCGGGAGATCAAACGTGGGATCTCCCCCTCCCAGCCAGAGACACACTTATCCCGGTTTATCTTAGACCCAGATGCCTCCGAGTAGCGGTCCACCTCCGACATCACTACATCGACCTCCTCTCTCTCTCGAGACGAAAATAGTGACATCGTACGCCACAACTCTCTGGGTGACATCCAGCTCCGCCAGACTCATCCCGACTCCCGACAATGGTCCGCGACTCACCCTCCTAAGGAAGGGATCGTTCGCGAACACATATAAGAGCGGGCTCAAAGGACAACCCTGACGGACTCCGGACCCTACCTCAAAAGAGCGGCCAGACCAACCGTTCACCAGCGGGAAACTCTCTGCCCCTGCATACAAGATCTTAAGCCAATTAACAAAAGTACTCGGTAAGCCATATCTCAGGAGGAAGGACCAGAGGTAATCGTGGTTCACCCGATCAAATGCTTTGGCCTGATCCAAGGACAGCAAGTACCCCTTCCAAAGACCCGCACTACTCCGCTCCACTGCCTCCCTGACACTAAGGACAGCACTTAAGGTGCTTCGGCCTGGAACAGAGCAGTGCTGAGCCTCCGAAAGGAGCCAGGGTGCAAACTTCACCTGCCGATTAAACAGTATCTTGGCCAGAAGCTTCCTGTCCGCATTGAGAAGAGCTATGGGTCTCCAATTCTCAATACGGCTGGGATCTTTGCCCTTTGAGAGAAGAATCAGGGCCAACCTCCTCATTGACTTTGGCAGAGTGCCTGAGGAGAGACACTCATTGAATACCTCAGTCAAGAGGGGAGCTAAAGACTCCTTAACCCCTTCCCGCTATTGGACGTATGCATACGTCCAGGCGAATTACACGTTCGCGCAAATGGACGTATGCATACGTCCAAGCGATCTCCTGCTCTGCCGCGGGCAGCGCAGGAGATCGCGGGTGGGACTCAGCTGTCAATCACAGCCGGAGTCCCACCGCAGGTGCCGGGGCCGCGATCGCGCCGGTCGCGGCAGCATTAACCCCATAGATGCCGTGATCAGTTCTGATCACGGCATCTACGGTGTTTGCAGGGGGAGCGCTCTCCCCCTGCCCATCAACGGCGGCTCCGCGATAAAATAAGGGGGATCGAGGGTGTCCAAGACACCCTCGATCCCCCTTGAAGAGATAGGAGTGAGGTGGCAGGGTTGCCACCCCTCCTATCCCTGCTATTGATCGGCCGAGCGACCGACCAATAGCAGACTGGGGGCGGGGGGGTTAAAGTTCGGTTCCCCCCGCTATGCCCACCCATCAGTGTCCGGGCACAGCGGGGGGAACCGTGTAGTAGCGGCGGCGGCTGTGATCACGGCGGCGGTGGAGGTGAGTATGACGCCGCGTGTCCGGGAGTCTGTTGCCTAGCAACATCTGCAGGGCGACAGTTTAGAGAGTGGTCTCTAACCTGTCGCCCTCCAGATGTTGCAAAACTACAACTCCCACCATGCCTTGACAGCTGTTTGCTGTGTTGGCATGCTGGGAGTTGTAGTTTTGCAAGATTTAGAGGGGTTCAGGCTAGAGATCACTGACAGTGGTCTCTAAACTGTAGCCCTCCAGATGTTACAAAACTACAACTCCCAGCATGCCCAGACAGCAGTTTGCTGTCTTAGCATGCTGAGATTTGTAGTTTTGCAACATCTGGAGGGCCACAGTTTAGAGACCACTGTCAGTGATCTCCATACTGAACCCCTCTAAATCTTGCAAAACTACAACTCCCAGCATTCAGGAACAGCAAATGGCTGTCTCGGCATGCTGGGAGTTGTACTTGCGTGCCTCCAGCTGTTGCATAACTACATCTCCCAGCATTCCCTTTGGCAATCAGTACATGCTGAGAGTTGTAGTTCTGCAACAGCTGGAGGCACACTGGTTGGGAAATACCGAGTTAGGTAATAGGTTCTATTACCTAACTCAGTATTTTCCAACCAGTGTGCCTCCAGCTGTTGCAAAACTACAACTCCCAGCATGCACGTTCTGTCAGTGCATGCTGTGAGTTGTAGTTTTGCCCCCCCCCCCCCCTCCTCCCATGTGAATGTACAGGTTACATTCACACTGGCGGCGGATTACAGTGAGTTCCCTGCTTCAAGTTTGAGCTGCAGCAGCCGCAGCTCAAACTCCTAGCGGGAGACTCAGTGTAATCCGCCGTCAGTGTGAATGTAACCTAAAAACACTACACTACACTAACATAAAATAAAGAGTAAAACACTACATATACACACGTACACTGCCCCCCCCCACCACCCCTTCCCCCCCAATAAAAATGAAAAACGTATCCTACAGCAGTGTTTCCAAAACGGAGCCTCCAGCTGTTGCAAAACAAAAACTCCCAGCATTTCCGGACAGCCATTGACTGTCCAAGCATGCTGGGAGTTTAGCAACAGCTGGAGGCACCCTGTTTGAGAATCACTGGTGTAGAATACCCCTATGTCCACCCCTATGCAAATCCCTAATTTAGGCCTCAAATGCACATGGCGCTCTCACTTTGGAGCCCTGTCGTATTTCAGGGCAACAGTTAAGGGCCACATATGGGGTATCGCCGTACTCGGGAGAAATTGCCTAACAAATTTTGGGGGGCGTTTTCTCCTTTTACCCCTTATAAAAAGGTAAAGTTGGGGTCTACACCAGCATGTTAGTGTAAAAAAAAAAAACATGTTTGTACACTAACATACTGGTGTTGCCCCATACTTTAAAATTTCACAAGCGGTAAAAGAAAAAAAAACTCCAAAATTTGTAACGCAATTTCTCCTGAGTACGGAGATACCCCATATGTGGGCGCAAAGTGTTCTGGGGACGCACAACAAGGCTCAGAAGGGAGAGTGCACCATGTAAATTTGAGGTCTAAATTGGTGATTTGCACAGGGGTGGCTGATTTTACAGCGGTTCTGACATAAGTGCAAAACAATAAATACCCACATGTGACCCCATTTTGGAAACTACACCCCTCACGGAATGTAACAAGGGGTACAGTGAGCATTTACACCCCACAGGTGTCTGACAGATCTTTGAAACAGGGGTCTGTGAAAATGAAAAATAACATTTTTAATTTGCACAGCCCACTGTTCCAAAGATCAGTCAAATGCCAGTGGGGTGTAAATTCTCCCTGCACACCTTATTACCTTCCGTGAGGGGTGTAGTTTTAAAAATGGGGTCACATGTGGGGGGGTCCACTGTTCTGGCACCACGGGGGGGCTTTGGAAATGCACATGGCCAAATTCTCTCTCCAAAAGCTCAATGATGCTCCTTCTCTTCTGAGCATTGTAGTTCGCCCCCAGTGCACTTCACGTCCACTTATTGGGTATTTACATACCCAGAAGAGATGGGGTTACAAATTTTGGGGGGTATTTTCTGCTATTATCCCTTGTAAAAATGTAAAATTTGGGGGAAAACAAGCATTTTAGTGTAAAAAAAAAAATTGCAAAAGTCGTGAAACACCTGTGGGGTATTAAGGTTCACTTTACCCCTTGTTACGTTCCCCAAGGGGTCTAGTTTCCAAAATGGTATGCCATGTGGGGTTTTTTTTCTGTCCTGGCACCATAGGTGCTTCCTAAATGCGGCATGCCCCCAGAGCAAAATTTGCTTCCAAAAAGCCAAATGTGACTCCTTCTCTTCTGAGACCTGTAGTGCGCCAGCAGAGCACTTTTCATCCCCATATTGGGTGTTTTCTGAATCGGGAGAAATTGGGCTTCAAATTTTGGGGGGTATTTTCTGCTATTACCTTTTTTAAAAATGTAAAATTTTTGCTAAACCAAGCATTTTTGGTAAAAAAAAAATTTTTTTTTACATATGCAAAAGTCGTGAAACACCTGTGGGGTATTAAGGTTCACTTAACCCCTTGTTACGTTCCCCAAGGGGTCTAGTTTCCAAAATGGTTTGCCATGTCGTTTTTTTTGGCTGTCCTGGCACCATAGGGGCTTCCTAAATGCGACATGCCCCCCGAGCAAAATTTGCTCTCAAAAAGCCAAATATGACTCCTTCGCTTCTGAGCATTGTAGTTCGCCCGTAATGCACTTCAGGTCAACTTATGGGGTACCTCCATACTCAGAAGAGATGGGGTTACAAATTTTGGGGGGTATTTTCTGCTATTAACCCTTGCAAAAATGTGAAATTTAGGGGGAAACACACATTTTAGTGAAAAATTATTATTTTTTTTTTTACATATGCAAAAGTCATGAAACACCTATGGGGTATTAAGGCTCACTTAATTCCTTGTTAGGTTCCTCAAGGGGTCTAGTTTCCAAAATGGTATGCCATGTTTTTTTTTTTGCTGTTTTGGCACCATAGGGGCTTCCTAAATGCAACATGCCCCCAAAAAAACATTTCAGAAAAACGTACTCTCCAAAATCCCCTTGTCGCTCCTTCGCTTCTGAGCCCTCTACTGCGCCCGCCGAACAATTTACATAGACATATGAGGTATGTGCTTACTCGAGAGAAATTGGGCTACAAATATAAGTATACATTTTCTCCTTTTACCCCTTGTAAAAATTCAAAAATTGGGTCTACAAGAACATGCGACTGTAAAAAATGAAGATTTTGAATTTTCTCCTTCACTTTGCTGCTTTTCCTGTGAAACACCTAAAGGGTTAAAACACTTACTGAATGTCATTTTGAATACTTTGGGGGGTGCAGTTTTTGTAATGGGGTCATTTATGGGGTATTTCTAATATGAAGACCCTTCAAATCCACTTCAAACCTGAACTGGTCCATGAAAAATAGCGAGTTTGAAAATTTTGTGAAAAATTTTAAAATTGCTGCTGAACTTTGAAGCCCTCTGGTGTCTTCCAAAAGTAAACACTTGTCAATTTTATGATGACAATATAAAGTAGACATATTGTATATGTGAATCCAAAAAAAAAAATATTTGGTATATCCATTTTCCTTACAAGCAAAGAGAGAGCTTCAAAGTTAGAAAAATGCAAAATTTTCAATTTTTTCATCAAATTTTGGGATTTTTCACCAAGAAAGGATGCAAGTTACCACAAACATTTACCACTATGTTAAAGTAGAATATGTCACGAAAAAACAATCTTGGAATCAGATTGATAAGTAAAAGCATTCCAGAGTTATTAATGTTTAAAGTGACAGTGGTCAGATGTGCAAAAAAGGGCTGCGTCCTAGAGGTGAAAATGGGCTGTGTCCTTAAGGGGTTAAAGGTCCTGTACCACTCGGATGTTAAGCCATCCGGACCTGGCGACTTCTTGGGGGCGAGCCCCTCGATCGCCAGTCTCACTTCCTCTTCCCTAATTTCTTCTGCCAAAACATCAAGAGATCAAAAGATCACCTGCCGACTCGTAAAAAGAAAGGGCTTAATCCTCATAAAGAGATCTTTACTGCCCGCTTAGTTTGCGGGGCATAGATGTTAATGAGCCGGAGCTCTTGTCCCTTCATGAAGACATCTAAGATCAGGCACCTCCCCATTTCTAATTCAATAACCCGTCGGCATTCAACAGGAGCGGTAAAAAGAACCCCCACTATACGGCTCAGCCACAAGAGACCAGTGGGAGGGACCGCGCCTCCACTCTCTTCTGGCTTTTTCCAGAGAGGCTAGATCTGACAACCTGGTCTCCTGTAAAAAGAAAATGTCGGCTTCAACGCAGCCGAGAAAATCAAAGGCTGCAAATCTAGCCGTATCTGATTTTATGCCGCACAATTAATAGATGTCAGCGTCAATGGGGTGAGTGCCGCCATACAGGGTGATTAAATTAGACGGCCACACCCTTTTACCTCTGTTTCCCTTTCTTTTTAGCCCCCTCATCCCCCGAATTGGAAGAGAGGGCAGGACCACTTTTAGATCTTTTTTTGACTCTGAAAGATCCATATGGTCCGTCCGGCCCCGGTCTAGCCCTGCCCTCTGAGGAAGGTGCCTCAACAGGACAGGGCCCAGTTCCCCCTAGAGGCTCTTTCTCCCTAGGCACCTCGCCCTCACCTTCCCCCTCCAAGGAGGGGGAGGAGATGGTATCGAGGACAAGGTACCGGTTTGACAGGTCAGCCAGGCTTCCGCTTTGGACCTGGCCCGTAATACCAGAAGCTTCAGAGGGCTCTCTTCTTTCTCCCTTTCCTTTTGCCCTTATCTTTCTTTTTGGGCCTCACCCCACTCTCCTCATCCACACTTTCATAGTGGGAGGAATCGGAAGGGTTGGCCATATTGCCTTCCTCTCTGCGCAGCCTCCTGATCTCCTCATCCAGCACGTTCTCCTCCTGGGCTTCAGCAGTTACAGGGTCAGCTTCAGGAGCAGGGGCCGGAGCTCCCCCCGCCACCTGGGCACTCTCCAGCTCCCTACTCCTCCTACGATTTTCCTCCCGCCTTAGTTTGGCGGGGCCCTTTTTCCTCCTCACTAGCCCTGTTGCGCCCCCATCCCTGCCCGTACCCTCCCCAGCCGAGGCAACTTCACAGCTCTCCTCAGCTGGAGCGGCCGCTGCATGGGCGAAGGCGCTAGGACAACAGCTGAAAGGGTGCCCGAGATGGCACTGGATCTGCCTATTAGATGCGGCCAGATGACCCACCCCACCACACAAAGCACAGACCTGCACAGTACAGGCCGCACTAAAGTAGGCGGGGCTGCCACACTTGTGACAGACCTTAGGCTGCCCCTGGTAGAAAATCTGGATCCTATCACGTCCAAGGAAGGCGGCTGACGGAATGTGGGCAACCGTGCTCCCTGAACGCTTGAGTTTGACGGAAAACGTCCAGGCCCCGGTCCAGATCACGTGCTCATCCAAGTTTTTCTTGGGCATGTCCGTCACATCCCCATACCAACCAAGCCAGGTCATGATGTCATAACAAGAAAGTGACTCGTTACGGGTCAAAACGGTCACCTTCTTGACAGAGTTCTGACGGGAAATCGCCTTCACGGCAAAATCCCGCCAGCCGGGCTCGTTCTTTGCCACTTCGTAGTTCGACCAGAAGATTTCGAGACCCTCTGGCCGAACGAAACTGACATCAAATTCGGACGAACCGTAGGGGTGAATAAGGGCAAATATGTCACTCGCCCTGAATTCCATCTGAAGGAGGAGCTCAACCACTTTTGTGCAAAGTGGGCACGCATCCTTGCCCTTCCAAATCAGACGGGCCACATTCCTACGGTTATTGTCCTGCCCGATTGTCGGGAGGGACCAGACCACCTCCCCATTCCGCTCTCGGAAAGCTCCCAAACCATGCCTCTCTATCCAGAAAGACAGGTCGACCTCACCCCTTCCCTCTACCTGGATCGACCTGTCGCCCCTGTGTAGAGCCTCCAGGAGGCGCTGTTGCAAGTGGCCTCCAGAGCCGGACGGAGATGGGGACCCCCTGAACCCCCGGCAGCGACATTAGCATAGCTCCTAGGAGCAGTCACTACCGGGGGGGGCAGCCGGACCAGACCTAGAACCAGAACTACTAACACCACCATTCACACCACTACTCTCATCATCTTTATTTTCTTTCATGCTAGACTTCCCATCCATACCACTACTACTACCACCAACATTTACTCCACTGACACTCCCACATACACCCCTCTCATCCACAACACTACTACATCCATCAATCTCACACCCTGCACTCTTATCCTTACTAATAGTTTCTGGGCTGGCTGGGACTTGTAGTATGGCTGGCTTCAGTAGAGTCTTTATTGCAGGCTTAGCTGCTCCTGGGGTCGACGCCGATGGCTTCACCTCCATGACTGAGGTTACTCCCTGAGTCTGAGGCTGCCCCACCGGGCGCACCCCAGCTCCTCCCACAATGCCAGCATCTGCTTTGCATGACCGCACAGGCTCTGCAGGTGATTCCGGCACCCGGACACTCCCCCCCCCCTCACAGAGGAGTGCCCCGCAGCGCCCGCAGAACACACTATACTCGGAAGACCGCCCTCCCGAGCACATAGATCAAACGCTCTCTGCCACCGGCGCCTGGACACTCCCCCCCCCTCCCTCACAGGGGAGTGCCCTGCAGTGCCGGTAATGCCCACAGCACTCGGGGAACCACCCCCTGAGCACACGGCGGCATAGCTTGCCTCGCCACTGCCCACCATGAGCCCATCCTGCCACTCCCTACCGGCAGGATGGGTGGGCTTCACATCTATTGCGCCTGCAGCCTTTAAATCTTTCATCATTGCAAAGTTTTTCATCAAAGAACCCTGCTCCCTCAGCAATCCTCCTTCTGGCCTCCTCCACCTCAGCCACCTCTACCTTCAGAGCCGCAGCTGGGCGGTAAACTTCTGCCTCTTACCTGCAGAGGCATTGTCAGCCTGGTAGGTTGTGAACTTGAGATTTCTCTCAGGCTCCGAAGTCTCCTGCCCAGCTCCTTGTATTCCGCCATCTTGGCCTGGATCCGAGACCCATAGGTCTCCAGAGACTCTCTTGGACCCTGTACCCCCCATTGCTGGGGTTCTGGGGTAGCAGAAGGTCCGCTGCTCCTCCCTGTAGCCTTGCTTCCCTCAGGTTTGGATTGGGGAGTGGGCTCCACATTTTTGCGGGCCCTACTGGAACGTCTCACCCCGACCTTGGAACCGGCTGTAGACACTGGCTTCCCCCCCCCTCACCAGCCGGGAACGAGCGGTAGAAGGCCGGGGCTCCATGCAGGAAAGCCCTCCCTAGGAGCCTGCCACACTCCTGGGAAGGATGGTGAAAAAAAAAACCTGCCTCTCTGCCTGGAAGTCTGCAGAGCACAAAGGGACACACCCGACAGCTGCTCACACCGAACTGCTCTGGACTGCTGTGTTCACAGGAATTGCTCTCTGCTGACACCTCTGTCCATGTCAGGAACTGTCCAGAGCAGGAGAGATTTTCTATAGGGTTTGCTCCTACTCTGGACAGTTCCTGACATGGACAGAGGTGTCAGCAGAAAGCACTGTGGTCAGACTGGAAAGATCTACACAACTTCCTCTGGAGCATACAGCAGCTGATAAGTACTGGAAGGAATTTACAAATCTGTATTACTTTCTGGCACCAGTTGATTTGTAAAACATTTGTTCTTCACCGGAGTACATGTGCACCCAGCTGTACACACCATCAGCAGTTAGGCTAGGTTCAGACTACGGAATTTCCGTATGCAATTTCCACTCGGAAATTCCGCTTGCTAAAATGTACAGTGTAGTGAATTGGTTTCCGTTCACAAATTCACACTTCGGAATTTGTGAAGCGGAATTTGTGAAGCGGAATTTGTGAAGGAAAAATTTCCGCCTGAAGAATGGCGTTGCTCTTTCTTCAGGCGGAAATACTCTCGGAACACATTGCAGTCTATTGGAGACTGCAATGTCCGTGCGGTCCTGAATCAGTCGGCGCTGGCCGCACTCGGAATCTCCGGACGGAAATTTTCTGCCCGGAGGTTCCATAGTCAGAACCTATCCTTAGGGTACAGTCTCACAGTACAGCTATTGCATGCAGACAAAACCTGGCCCACATGCGATGGACAATGGATCATTTTGCCTTTGATGCCACCATTTTTTATGCAAGTTTCTGCAGTTGTTGACCATCTTGTGGATCACACTTAGTGAAAATGTGATAGCCTCACTGTAGGGCTAAGTTTCCACTTTTTTTTTTTTTTGTGAAAAACGCCAATTCTGCCGCATGGCGTTTTTTTGTCCAAAAAACACTACGGCCAGATGTTAGCTGTAAATCAATGAGAAATTCCAATTTCCACTTTGCGTTTTTCAGTTTGGTGTTTTTTTATTATCCTTTTGGTGTTTTTTTCACTCTTTTTATGGCTTTTTTCAACTCCTTGGCGGTTTTGCAAAGCCGCAACATGTTGGGCCTATGGCGTTTTTTTTTCCTGAAATCGTGTCGCTTTTCTCCCATAGAAGTCCATGGGGAAAAAAATGCCAAGAAAAACGACATGTGGGTTTTAACTTTGGCGTTTTTGCAGACGGTTTTTATTCTTTTTTGGACAAAAAAGTGATCGAGATACCTTTTTTTTTTTTTATAAAATTTCGTAGGGTACCATTAAAAAAATTAAAAATGATACACTAGTGATGGAAAAAAATTTTTTAACGAAATTTATCTTTATTATAATGAAATTTTAATTCATTTTTAAATCTGGATCAATATTTGTGGGCAGGCAAGGCACTAAAAGTGTAGTTGACAATAATAAAATGTAGTGTGTTTGTGTTTTTCACTTTTTTTTTTAAATTTTTTTAGGTAGTACTACTCCCAGCATGGAACACACTTTTCCATGATGGGAGTAGAAGTACCTGTACTAATTGACAGATCGCCTGGGTCACTTCTGACACCCGTTGCGATCCTCCTGTATAATGTATAGATGCGGCCGGCCGCTCTTCTATTGTCCCCTGCACTGACGTATATATACACCTATTCATATTTCCCGCAGAGAGTTGTGATTGGCCAGATGGTTCCAGCCAATCACAACTCTCTGTGGGAAATATGAATAGGTGTATATATATATATATATATATATATATATATATACGTCAGTGCAGGGGACCGTAGAAGAGCGCCCGGCCGCATCTATACACATTATACAGGAGGATTGCAGTGGGTGTCAGGAGTGACACCCAGGAGGATCTGTCTATTAATGCAGGTACTACAGCTCCTAGCATGGAGCAGAGTGTGCTCCATGTTGGGAGCAGTAGTACCTGCAGTTAAGGACACCCGCTGTGATCATCCTTCATCCCCGAGATGCGGAGCGGCTTTCTCCTGCGCTGGCATCTCTGCTCTGTACTCCAGCCGGCCACTCACCATTGATATTTCCGTCTGAGAGCGAGGATTGGCTGCCACCATCCGGGCAATCGCCACTCTGGGTGGAAAATATGAATGAGTGATGTGAATTTCTATTCACATCACTGGCCGGCCCGGAGTATAGTGCAGAGATGCGAGCGCTGTATAGAGCTGCTCCGCATCTCTGCTATATTATGGACGATCGCATTGGGTGTCAGGAGTGACACCCGGGGTGATCTGTCTATTAGTACAGGAACTACTACTCCCATCATGGAACAGTCTGTTATAAAAAATATAAATTTCGTTAAATACATTATTTTTCAATTACTACTGCATCCTTTTTTTTATTTGGTACCCAACAAATTTTGAAAAAAACGGCAAAGGGGCCAAAAATGCAATTTCCACTCGAATGCAAAAACGCTAGAAAAAGATCAGATGCAAGAAATTGCACTGGCATTTTTTCTGGTGTTTTTTTTCACATTAAAAAAAACGCTGGAAAAAAAAACAAGTGGAAACTTATCCTAAGGCTGTAACTTTACAAAGTAAATATAGAATGTGAGTAATTTAATGCTCTTCATTTATTCAACTGTTTTCTTATATTTTATGCTTTTACTTGACAAAGCTTTAATAAAAACTATTAAGAACAAAAAGGAATTGATTAATTTCATCCCTTTTATAAAACTGGTTTTATGTTCCGCCACAAACTCACATATTTCTCAATATACCCCTCTCAAATATCTTTCCTATGATAGGTATCAGGCTAAGGGAGCATACACGCTATGTTTTGTGCCTGTGTGGCATGGCTTCGGTGGAAGAAGCTGAAAACCACTTGCAAATGTATCTATGCCGTACCTGTGCCAGATCCCATTATATCTGATGACTGAACTGAGTCAGCTAGTTACTGACCGTATAGGACTTTTGGCATGGACTGAAAATAGTGGTCTGCTGCCGTTAACAATCCTGGCTAAAAGCTGGTTACCGTTAATAAAAAGGCCCAAAATAGTCACTAGCCGACTATTTGGGTCATTAAAGGGGTACTCCACTGCCCCAGCATCTGGAACATTTTGTTCCAAATGCTGGGTGCGGGCTGCAGGGGCTGTGATGTCACGGCCATGCCCCCTGTGACATCACGCCACACCCCCGTGACATCACGCCACCCCCCCTCAATGAAAGTCTAATAGAGAGCACCACACAGAATAAATGTCTCTAAAGTAGGGCAGAAATCGTTGCTTCAGGTATCCTAAAAAGAAAAGATAAAAAATAAAAAGTGTACAGCTTCTTATAGTGGAATTGTACAGTGCTGTGGACTAAGTTAGTGCTCACTCACAGGTCCCCCATGCATCCAGTGGTGACCTAAAGAAAACACATATAAACGGACCTGTGAGTTACTTTCCAAATGTCCAGATACCTGCAAACAAGTCCTCCGCTATGCAGTACTTACAATTCCTTTGCCAGGTCAGGATCTCACGGACGGAGCGCTAACCTGCAGTGGCGGGGAGCCGTGCAGCATCCATGCCAGAGACCCCGGCCTCTGGCATCATATCCGGTTGCCGAGCCATCAGGTCATAGCACCATGCCCCTACTGTGATGTCTCAGTCGGGCGGGACTAAGTGTATGACGCGACTGCATGTATCAGCCGGAATATAGTCTCTGCATTGTGATTTCGGCTAGTGATTTATACCGAGATCACCTATGGAGAATAGTGTAGGGCTGATTATTCTCAAACACTTAAAAGGATATATATTCATATATAGGTTTAGTTATCAGGTGAATACTGATGCGGTTATATACATAGTTTGAATTCTTCCTATTGCCTATTTATTGCAGTAAGTATTTCAGTGACACTATATGCTAGATAAAAAAAATATAAAATATATACTTCAATCAGACTCCTCCCTAAAAAAATGTGGTAACCTAATAACGGACAGATGCTATCCTACGTGCCCTTTTGTACCCAGATGGACACTGGGTCCCTGGATGTAGGAGGGATGTCAACATCTATATGTTATCAGGATCCCACCCAAGGGAACAAATCAGTGAGTGTGCCCTTATTTGGGCAAGGTTTATAGATGACATCTTGATATTATGGCAGGGATCGTCTGGGCAATTTAGGGACTTTATTAAATCCCTGAATGAAAATAATTTGGGACTTTATTTTACCTTTGAAATTCAGAAGAGTTGTCTACCATTTTTTAGATATTAACATACATAAAAACCAAGATGGTACTCTACCATCCATTGGAAAACCACCGCAACGAACAGTCTCCTGAGGTGGCAGAGTTGCCACCCGGGGCACCTGAAAAGGGGTATCCTGCTTGGACAATATCTCCGCCTCAGGAGGAACTGTTCGGAGAGGGGGGACTTTGTGGTAGAGGCAAGGGACATGCGTACACGGTTTCAGGAAAGAGGGTATCCATCACATGTATTGGCATCTGCTTAGAAGTATTCCCTTTCTAGACCCAGGTAATGACTTCTTATACTCACTTCTTATACCAAAACTAAGAACCCAAGAAACTAATGTTACACGAATAGTAGCTACTTACGATCATGGCTCAACAGCCATGTGTGAGATCCTACGTAAACATTGGGATATACTCCGAATGGATCCTGATGTTTGAGATAAAATCCCTGAGATTCCTCTATTGACGTTTAGAAGGGGACGAAATTAAGCGGATATCCTTACGCAGGGTCACTTGCCCCCGTCTAAGGTGGAAGGAGAAACCTGGTTAGAGAGAGCCCTGAGAAACCCGGCATGCCACCCCTGTGGTCACTGCAAAGCCTGCCCTAATGTTATTAAATAAAAAAATGAAGAATTTATTCTACATAAATTTATTAACTGTATGACGCGGTGTGTAATCTAGCCACCTGTGCATGTTCCTTGAAGTACGTTGGAAAAACTAAAAGACCCTTAAAAATCCGGTTCTTAGAGCATTTGGGGGACATAAGACACGGCCGTGACAAACCATTGGCACGACACATGAACGAAATCCATGGAGGAAATATCAGCAATTTGAAGTTTATGGGTATAGACAAAATCTGTCCCTCTCCTAGGGGAGGGGATATCGACCGGCTATTGCTACAAAAAGAATGCAGATAGATACATAGGTTAGACACAGTCTCCCCTAGGGGTTAGAGTGATCAATTAAATTTTGCTTGTTTTCTGTGTGTGCATGTGTGACACGCTCACAGGACTTTTTAATATATAGTGGCACTCCCTCTTTTACAATGGAACGGTGATGTAAGGCAGACAGTGGAGACTGTAGCTAGTCTTGAGTAAGTATCACTGGCTAGAAAAGGGACTGTTAGGCAAGTAGGAGGTACGAGAGTGGGACAGCACTTTTCAGGGCATCACACCCTGCCTAGGTGTTAGGGTTTCTCAGGTATAATAGGGTGGTGATAGGTTCCCTAGGCCCATGCCAACCCCTACCCCTCTAATCTATTATTAGGTTATGCCCTGGGAGGGTGCCACTAATATTATCATGTGTCCGATGTTTTGATGACTCTGCCGCAGTTGTCCATTCCTTCATTTCTAAAACTTGCATCCCCCCTTCCCCCTCTCCCTTTAATTGTCTATCATATAAATAGTAGGATCCTGATAACGTATAGATGTTGACATCCCTCCTACATCCAGGGACCCAGTGCCCATCTGAGTTCAAAAGGGCACGTGGGATAGCATCTGTCCGTTCTTAGGTTACCACATTTTTTTTAGGGAGGAGTCTGATTGGAGTATATATATATATATTTTTTTATCTAGCATATAGTGTCACTGAAATACTTACTGCAAAAAATAGGCAATAGGAAGAATTCAAACTATGTATATAACCGCATCAGTATATACCTGATAACTAAACCTATATATGCATATATTCCCTGTAAGTTTTTGAGAATAATCAGCCCTACACTATCCTCCATAGGTGATCTCGGTACTGAGTATAAATCTCTTGCCGAAATCACAATGCAGAGACTATATTCCGGCTGATACATGCGGTCGCTCGGCAACCAGATATGATGCCAGATGCCGGCACAGTAGCCGCTGATGCTGCACGGCTCCCCGTCACTGCGGTTAGCGCTTCATACGTGAGATCCTGACCATGCAAAGGAATCGTAAGTACTGCATAGCAGAGGACTTGTTTGCAGGTATCTGGACATTTGGAAAGTAACTCACAGGTCCGTTTATATGTGTTTTCTTTAGGTCACCACTGGATGCACGGGGGACCTGTGAGTGAGCACTAAATTACTCCACAGCACTGTACAATTAGGCTAGGTTCAGACTACGGAATCTCCGGGCAGAAAGTTTCTGCACGGAGATTCCGAGTGTGGCCAGACTGCAATGTGTTCCCCGAGTATTTCCGCCTGAAGAATGAGCAACGGACACCCATTCACTACACTATACATAGCAAGCGGAATTTCTGCCTGCAATTTCAAAGCGGGATTGCAGGCGGAAATTCCGTAGTGTGAACCTAGCCTTACACTATAAGAAGCTGTAGACTTATAGTAGGTATTTTTTTATCTTTTCTTTTTAGGATACATGAAGCAACAATTCCTGCCCTACTTTACAGACATTGATTCTGTGTGGTGCTCAAATATACTTACCCATATTATCTATTCATATATCTCTATTCATTACCTTGAGTGATACATTTCTATGCTATACATGCATTTTTATTACCCAAGTGGTCTCTCCTGAGGACGCCATGTGATTGTGGTAGAAACGTGTTGAGAGCAATTGAGATATAACTTGATGAATGAGGGGCATTGAGATTTGATTGCTAATGGTGATATAATGCAATAACCGTATCTCTAATATACACGTGGTATAATTGGTTGCTATTGGCCTTATCACGAATGTATGTTGTGGAAGTGGTTCCACCGGTTACTATGGGTGATATCATGCGGTGAAATAGCTTGATCACCAATTAATAACAGTAACCCGGTCCGTTTTATAACTAGTTTTGGTTATTTTAGGATATTTTATATATACTTGCGCACTATGGGGGACATTTATGAAACTTTGCTTTTGTAGTCTATTTTTTAGTAATTTTTTTTCAACTACTGTTTTGCTTACGTGCGACAAATTTATTATTCTGTTGCAGGGCCTTAATAAAGTTGTCACACGTAAGCAAAAGCGGGAAAATCCCTCCACGTAAGCAAAAGCTGTGAGGTAATCGCCGGAGATTACTCTGCTGTTCCCATGTTAGCTAAAGAGGTGGATCTCTGCTGTCCTCACTTGTTTCTCGGGCTCAAAACCATCCAGTGTTGCCTAACCCGTTATGATGGCACAAGTAGGTGGTAAGAGGAGGTCCAAATCCAAACACATTTCCCAACATATTGCCGTGGAAGAAATATTACAAAGTATGTTGTCCGCCATTGCCACAACCCAACCTGTAGGAGACTCTATTCCACCAAACTCGCCCAATAAATTTGGCAACGATATTTTGAGTTTTAAGTGAATAAAAAAGGTTCTCATATGCATTTTATTGTCATTATTATTTTTTTTTTTTAAATAGAAGTTTTAAATTATGTTTTGACAAGCAAAGATAGGAATTAGCTTGAGCAGAAGAGGTTGATTATGGCAATCAGTGTCAAAAGAAAAAAGCCCCAAAAAATAAAAAAAAAATTCACAGAGTGCACAAAAGTAAGCATTAACATTGAATAATGTAGTTATAACACACTTTCATAAAAAAAAAAATAAATAAATAAAAAGAATACCATTAACCCGATAACGACCACGGACGAGTATAGACGTCCAGGTTGGCGGCCGTTCCCGCACCTGGACGTCTATACTCGTCCATTATTCTCGTGGGTGCTGCCCAGTGCACCCACGAGATCGCGGCAGGGACTCGGCTGTATCACACAGCCGGGACCCTGCTGCACTGCCAGGACCGAAGTAAACTTCGGTCCCGGCAGTTTTAACCCTTACAGCCGCGGTCGGAAGTGACTGCGGGCTGTAAGTGTTATGACAGAGGGAGGGAGCTCCCTCTGTCTCCTCTGCAGCACCCCGCATCGCGATCGCGGGGTGCTGCGTGTAATACGCGGCTGACCGGGGCCTGCCGCACTGCCGGGAGTGAAGTTCACTTCTGTCTCTCCTGCAGCACCCCGGAGCATCGCGGGGTGCTGCTGCATACCTGGGCAGCCGGGGGTCCTACAAAGACCCCCAGGTCTGCCCTGGGTATTGCCTGCTAGTGAAATATGCTGCCTGCTAGTGAAAACTGGCAGGCAGCATATAACTGCAATGCTTTGGAATACTAAGTATTCCAAAGCATTAAAAAGTGTAAAAATAAATAAATAAATAAAATAAAAGTGTAAAAATAAATACAAATGTAATAAAAGTGTAAAAAAAAATATATGTAAAAAATACATTTATTAAATGAATCTAATTTTAAAAAAAAAGCATAATGTGTAGGATCGCATTGGCGGACATCCGCAGCATGTAATATGCTGCGGATGTCCGCTACGTGATCCTACACATTATGCAGCAGTCACGGTAATGAGCTCGCTGCTGCGGCTGGGTAGCTTTGTGCGTCCACTCATAGCGGCGGATTTTCCGCCAGCAGTCATGAGCGGACACACTGAGCTACCCAGCCGCAGCAGTAATGGATATATTCGCCATGAGCGGGTGCTTATTCCCACAACATGGCGGATATATCCATCAGGAGCCTTAACTGTCACAGACAGACGCGTTATACTGCCAGCCGACCAAGGACCAATCAGAGAGGTCCCTGGTCCAGCCAATAACTTGTAGGGGTGCGGTATATAAATGGGGTCACTTGTGGGGGTACTGTTCTGCCCTGAAAGCCAAATGGCGCTCCTCTCCTTCTGAGTCCTACCACGCCGCCAAGGAACCATATATGGCCAAAGCGGGGGTATTTCCGAACATGGGACAAGCAGCTAAATAAAATATAGGGTGCATTTCTTTCAATATCAGAAGTGATGTACAAAAAATATGCCCCCCAAATGATGCATTTGTGAAAAATTGCAATTTTCGAATTTTTAACACTGACTTTGTAATAATTCCTGCCAAAAAACTATGGTGTTAAAATACTCACTGTACCCCCTAGCGAATACCGTGAGGGGTCTAGTTTTTAAAATGGGGTCATTTGGGGGGGTGTTCCTATGTTCTACTACCTTTTAATTTCTGCAAACCTTGCATAGCACATAAAAAAAGATGTACTTTTCAAATTTTCAAAATGTTCAACATTTCAAGTTAAATTGTTAGGCTTCTAACTGATTTAAAATGTTAATTAAAAACTAAAAAATGACGTCAAAATAAAGTAGACATCTGAAAGTATAAGTTTCATAAACTATTTGGTCAGTATGTATAAATATATGCAGCCAATTAGTGTTAAAATAGGAAAAAATCGTAATTTTTTGTAAAAATTTCATGATTTTTTGCATTGTAAAAAAAAACTACAAATGATATCGGCTTAGTTTTACTATGTACATGAAGGACAACTTGTGACAAAAAAACAATGTCAGAATTATCGTGATTGGCAAAACGTTACCAGAGTTATTCTCTAATAAAGACAGACATCCACGATTTGAAAAAACAGGCCTGGTCTTTCAGGGGCGTACAGGTTTATTTGCATTGGTCCTTAAGGGGTTAATAGAAGAGGACAATTCATTGTAGAGGATGTAAGGCATTTTAGTAAGCCAGGAATGTGCTGGAGTAAATTTAAGCTAAATTTTCCTCTATAGCGACTGTTACGCCGAGCGCTCCGGGTCCCCGCTCCTCCCCGGAGCGCTCGCTACACTCTCCTCTCTGCAGCGCTCCGGTCAGATCCACTGACCCGGGGCGCTGCGATACCGCCTCCAGCCGGGATGCGATTCGCGATGCGGGTAGCGCCCGCTCGCGATGCGCACCCCGGCTCCCGTACCTGACTCGTTCTCCGTCAGTCCTGTCCCGGCGCGCGCGGCCCCGCTCCCTAGGGCGCGCGCGCGCCGGGTCTTTGCGATTTAAAGGGCCACTGCGCCGCTGATTGGCGCAGTGGTTCCAATTAGTGTTATCACCTGTGCACTTCCCTATATCACCTCACTTCCCCTGCACTCCCTCGCCGGATCTTGTTGCCATCGTGCCAGTGAAAGCGTTTCCTTGTGTGTTCCTAGCCTGTGTTCCAGACCTCCTGCCGTTGCCCCTGACTACGATCCTTGCTGCCTGCCCCGACCTTCTGCTACGTCCGACCTTGCTTCTGTCTACTCCCTTGTACCGCGCCTATCTTCAGCAGCCAGAGAGGTTGAGCCGTTGCTAGTGGATACGACCTGGTCACTACCGCCGCAGCAAGACCATCCCGCTTTGCGGCGGGCTCTGGTGAAAACCAGTAGTGACTTAGAACCGATCCACTAGCACGGTCCACGCCAATCCCTCGCTGGCACAGAGGATCCACTACCTGCCAGCCGGCATCGTGACAGTAGATCCGGCCATGGATCCCGCTGAAGTTCCTCTGCCAGTTGTCGCTGACCTCACCACGGTGGTCGCCCAGCAGTCACAACAGATAGCGCAACAAGGCCAACAGCTGTCTCAACTGACCGTTATGCTACAGCAGTTACTACCACAGCTTCAGCAATCATCTCCTCCGCCAGCTCCTGCACCTCCTCCGCAGCGAATGGCCGCTTCTGGACTACGACTATCCTTGCCGGATAAGTTTGATGGGGACTCTAAGTTTTGCCGTGGCTTTCTTTCCCAATGTTCATTGCACTTGGAGATGATGTCGGACCAGTTTCCCACTGAAAGGTCTAAGGTGGCTTTCGTAGTCAGCCTTCTGTCTGGAAAAGCCCTGTCTTGGGCCACACCGCTCTGGGACCGCAATGACCCCGTCACTGCCTCTGTACACTCCTTCTTCTCGGAAATTCGAAGTGTCTTTGAGGAACCTGCCCGAGCCTCTTCTGCTGAGACTGCCCTGTTGAACCTGGTCCAGGGTAATTCTTCCGTTGGCGAGTATGCCGTACAATTCCGTACTCTTGCTTCAGAATTATCCTGGAATAATGAGGCCCTCTGCGCGACCTTTAAAAAAGGCCTATCCAGCAACATTAAAGATGTTCTGGCCGCACGAGAAATCCCTGCTAATCTACATGAACTCATTCACCTAGCCACTCGCATTGACATGCGTTTTTCCGAAAGGCGTCAGGAGCTCCGCCAGGATATGGACTCTGTTCGCACGAGGCGTTTCTTCTCCCCGGCTCCTCTCTCCTCTGGTCCCCTGCAATCTGTTCCTGTGCCTTCCGCCGTGGAGGCTATGCAGGTCGACCGGTCTCGCCTGACACCTCAAGAGAGGACACGACGCCGCATGGAGAATCTCTGCCTGTACTGTGCTAGTACCGAACACTTCCTGAAGGATTGTCCTATCCGTCCTCCCCGCCTGGAAAGACGTACGCTGACTCCGCACAAAGGTGAGACAGTCCTTGATGTCTACTCTGCTTTTCCACGTCTTACTGTGCCTGTGCGGATATCTGCCTCTGCCTTCTCCTTCTCTACTGTGGCCTTCTTGGACTCCGGATCTGCAGGAAATTTTATTTTGGCCTCTCTCGTCAACAGGTTCAACATCCCGGTGACCAGTCTCGCCAGACCCCTCTACATCAATTGTGTAAACAATGAAAGATTGGACTGTACCATACGTTTCCGTACGGAGCCCCTTCTAATGTGCATCGGATCTCATCACGAGAGGATTGAACTTTTGGTCCTCCCCAATTGCACTTCTGAAATTCTCCTTGGACTTCCCTGGCTTCAACTTCATTCCCCAACCCTGGATTGGTCCACTGGGGAGATCAAGAGTTGGGGGCCCTCTTGTTCCAAGGACTGCCTAAAACCGGTTCCCAGTAACCCTTGCCGTGTCTCTGTGGTTCCTCCTGTAACCGGTCTCCCTAAGGCCTATATAGACTTTGCGGATGTTTTTTGCAAAAAACAAGCTGAGACTCTACCTCCTCACAGGCCTTATGATTGTCCTATCGACCTCCTCCCGGGCACTACTCCACCCCGGGGCAGAATCTATCCTCTGTCCGTCCCAGAGACTCTTGCCATGTCTGAATACGTCCAGGAAAATTTAAAAAAGGGCTTTATCCGTAAATCCTCCTCTCCTGCCGGAGCCGGATTTTTCTTTGTGTCCAAAAAAGATGGCTCTCTACGTCCTTGCATTGACTACCGCGGTCTTAATAAAATCACGGTTAAGAACCGCTACCCCCTACCCCTCA
Source organism: Hyla sarda (assembly GCF_029499605.1). Lineage (NCBI taxonomy): Eukaryota > Metazoa > Chordata > Amphibia > Anura > Hylidae > Hyla > Hyla sarda. Next base: position 43,023,959 of record NC_079194.1, on the reverse strand, counting down.
TCTCTGAACTCTTTGATCGCCTCCAAGGTGCCCACATTTTTACCAAACTGGACTTAAGAGGTGCTTATAATCTCATCCGCATCAGAGAGGGGGATGAATGGAAAACGGCATTTAACACCAGAGATGGACACTTTGAGTATCTGGTCATGCCCTTTGGCCTGTGCAATGCCCCTGCCGTCTTCCAAGACTTTGTTAATGAAATTTTTCGTGATCTCCTATACTCCTGTGTTGTTGTATATCTGGACGATATCCTGATTTTTTCTGCCAATCTAGAAGAACACCGCCAGCATGTCCGTATGGTCCTTCAGAGACTTCGTGACAATCAACTCTATGCCAAAATAGAGAAATGTCTGTTTGAATGCCAATCTCTTCCTTTCCTAGGATACTTGGTCTCTGGCCAGGGACTACAAATGGATCCAGACAAACTCTCTGCCGTCTTAGATTGGCCACGCCCCTCCGGACTCCGTGCCATCCAATGTTTTTTGGGGTTCGCCAATTATTACAGGCAATTTATTCCACATTTTTCTACCGTTGTGGCTCCTATTGTGGCTTTAACCAAAAAAAATGCCGATCCCAAGTCTTGGCCTCCTCAAGCGGAAGACGCCTTTAAACGGCTCAAGTCTGCCTTTTCTTCGGCTCCCGTGCTCTCCAGACCTGACCCATCTAAACCCTTCCTATTGGAGGTTGATGCCTCCTCAGTGGGAGCTGGAGCTGTCCTTCTACAAAAAAATTCTTCCGGGCATGCTGTTACTTGTGGTTTTTTTTCTAGGACCTTCTCTCCGGCGGAGAGGAACTACTCCATCGGGGATCGAGAGCTTCTAGCCATTAAATTAGCACTTGAGGAATGGAGGCATCTGCTGGAGGGATCAAGATTTCCAGTTATTATTTACACCGATCACAAGAACCTCTCCTACCTCCAGTCTGCCCAACGGCTGAATCCTCGCCAGGCCAGGTGGTCTCTGTTCTTTGCCCGATTTAATTTTGAAATTCACTTTCGGCCTGCCGATAAGAACATTAGGGCCGATGCTCTCTCTCGTTCCTCTGATGCTTCTGAAGTTGAACTCTCTCCTCAACACATCATTCCTCCTGACTGCCTGATTTCCACTTCTCCAGCCTCCATCAGGCAAACTCCTCCAGGAAAGACCTTTGTTTCTCCACGCCAACGCCTCGGAATCCTCAAATGGGGTCACTCCTCCCATCTCGCAGGTCATGCGGGCATCAAGAAATCTGTGCAACTCATCTCTCGCTTCTATTGGTGGCCGACTCTAGAGACAGATGTGGTGGACTTTGTGCGAGCCTGCACTATCTGTGCCCGGGATAAGACTCCTCGCCAGAAGCCCGCTGGTTTTCTTCATCCTCTGCCCGTCCCCGAACAGCCTTGGTCTCTGATTGGTATGGATTTTATTACTGACTTACCCCCATCCCATGGCAACACTGTTATTTGGGTGGTCGTTGATCGATTCTCCAAAATGGCACATTTCATCCCTCTTCCTGGTCTTCCTTCAGCGCCTCAGTTGGCTAAACAATTTTTTGTACACATTTTTCGTCTTCACGGGTTGCCTACGCAGATCGTCTCGGATAGAGGCGTCCAATTCGTGTCTAAATTCTGGAGGGCTCTCTGTAAACAACTCAAGATTAAATTAAATTTTTCTTCTGCATATCATCCTCAATCCAATGGACAAGTAGAAAGAATTAACCAGGTCTTCGGTGATTATTTACGACATTTTGTTTCCTCCCGCCAGGATGACTGGGCAGATCTTCTACCTTGGGCCGAATTCTCGTATAATTTCAGAGTCTCTGAATCTTCCTCCAAATCCCCATTTTTCGTGGTGTACGGCCGTCACCCTCTTCCCCCCCTCCCTACCCCCTTGCCCTCTGGTCTGCCCGCTGTGGATGAAATTTCTCGTGATCTTTCCATCATATGGAGAGAGACCCAAAATTCTCTCTTACAGGCTTCTTCACGCATGAAGAAATTCGCGGATAAGAAAAGAAGAGCTCCTCCCATTTTTTCCCCTGGAGACAAGGTATGGCTCTCCGCTAAATATGTCCGCTTCCGTGTCCCTAGCTATAAGTTGGGACCACGCTATCTTGGTCCTTTCAAAATTTTGTGCCAGATTAATCCTGTCTCTTACAAACTTCTTCTTCCTCCTTCTCTTCGTATTCCTAATGCCTTTCACGTTTCTCTTCTTAAACCACTTATCATTAACCGTTTCTCTCCCAAATCTGTTCCTCCCACTCCTGTTTCCGGCTCCTCGGACATCTTCTCCGTCAAAGAGATTTTGGCATCAAAAAAGGTCAGAGGGAAAACTTTTTTTTTAGTGGATTGGGAGGGTTGTGGTCCAGAAGAGAGGTCCTGGGAACCTGAGGACAATATCCTAGACAAAAGTCTGCTCCTCAGGTTCTCAGGCTCTAAGAAGAGGGGGAGACCCAAGGGGGGGGGTACTGTTACGCCGAGCGCTCCGGGTCCCCGCTCCTCCCCGGAGCGCTCGCTACACTCTCCTCTCTGCAGCGCTCCGGTCAGATCCACTGACCCGGGGCGCTGCGATACCGCCTCCAGCCGGGATGCGATTCGCGATGCGGGTAGCGCCCGCTCGCGATGCGCACCCCGGCTCCCGTACCTGACTCGTTCTCCGTCAGTCCTGTCCCGGCGCGCGCGGCCCCGCTCCCTAGGGCGCGCGCGCGCCGGGTCTTTGCGATTTAAAGGGCCACTGCGCCGCTGATTGGCGCAGTGGTTCCAATTAGTGTTATCACCTGTGCACTTCCCTATATCACCTCACTTCCCCTGCACTCCCTCGCCGGATCTTGTTGCCATCGTGCCAGTGAAAGCGTTTCCTTGTGTGTTCCTAGCCTGTGTTCCAGACCTCCTGCCGTTGCCCCTGACTACGATCCTTGCTGCCTGCCCCGACCTTCTGCTACGTCCGACCTTGCTTCTGTCTACTCCCTTGTACCGCGCCTATCTTCAGCAGCCAGAGAGGTTGAGCCGTTGCTAGTGGATACGACCTGGTCACTACCGCCGCAGCAAGACCATCCCGCTTTGCGGCGGGCTCTGGTGAAAACCAGTAGTGACTTAGAACCGATCCACTAGCACGGTCCACGCCAATCCCTCTCTGGCACAGAGGATCCACTACCTGCCAGCCGGCATCGTGACAGCGACTTTTTAGCGACAGTCGCATTTGATAAATCTCTTACTACTGCAAGTCAATTTCAAAAACTTGCTGACATAAGCATCAATCAATTTTCTTGCTTTTCTCACTCTTAGGGATGATTTTCGTACAGAAAATTGCGTAGTCGGTTGTGACTTTTTTGCGACAATTATGTGAAAGAAAAAAACGGGTAAATGCTTTCATAAATGTCCCCCTATATTGGTGTATTTTAAAATATCAAAATTAAACGCTAAGTTTTAGGCACTTCCCTACTATACTTTTATCAGCTCTTTTTCTAATGCTGGATAACCCCTTTAAAAAATGTTTGCTATGTCCTAGGCAAAGGTCAAAGTTTTAATTGGTTTGGTTGCAAATGTTTAATTGGTTTGGTTGCTGATCCCAACTGATTATGAGAATGAGCAGGTAGAGAAATGCTCGCTCCTCTCTTTGCTCTGTGTCTATGGAGCCCCATATATTTACATTATGAATCCCTCCTGGTCACATGACACAGAGTTGGGAGAAAACACCCTAGGCGTGCACTTCTCCCCTCTCGTTCTCGTGATCCGTCAGAGTCTTGAACACTCAGACCCTGACTAAACAAAATTTTTGGTATGACTGTACGACATATCAATTTTTTTTTTAACCGAATGACAGGTAGACTGTGAGTAAAATCCCACTAGCTACCGGTAGGCAAGATTAACGTGGAGCATACCTTAAAGGGGTACTACCGTGCTGACAACTTATCCCCTATCTAAAGGATAGGGGATAAGTTGCCTGATCGCGTGGGGTCCCGCCGCTGGAGACCCCCGCGATCTCGCACGCAGCACCCCGCTCTCATCAGGCCCCTGAGCTCCGGGTCTGATGACGGGCCGGTGATTGTGATGTCACAGCTCCGCCCCCGTCTGACATCACGCTCCGCCCCTCAATGCAAGTCTATGGCAGGTCTACAGCTGTCTCGCCCCCTGCCATAAACTTACATTGAGGGGCGGAGCAGTGACGTCACAATATTCCTGCCCTGTGATCGGCAGTCATCAGACCCGGAGCGAACATTGCTACGGGGCCTGATGAGAGCGGGGTGCTGCGTGCAAGATTACGGGGGTCTCCAGCGGCGGGACCCCGCATGAGGCGGAGCTACTGAATGGGTTTAGGCGGAGCTACTGAATGGGTTCTTTAGTTCTGTATACACTATGGAAAAAGGAGCTGACATTGGCCAAGTCAGTGCTGGTAACACATCATGTAATGTACTGAACTGGCTTAATGTAGAGATGGTACAAGGTAAGTTAAGTAAAGTAAATGTAAGCAAATCTCCAGGGCCGGATGGACTACACCCAAGAGTTCTTAGAGAGGTAAGTTCAGTAATATCTGTACCCTTGTTCATGATATTTAGAGATTCTCTGGTGTCTGCTATTGTGCCAAGGGACTGGCTCAAGGCTAATGTGGTACCAATCTTCAAGAAGGGCTCTAGGTATTCGCCAGGCAATTATAGACCGGTAAGTCTAACGTGCATTGTGGGTAAATTGTTTGGGCTTATAAGGGATTACATACAGGAATACATAGGGGATAATAGTATTATAAGTGATCGCCAGCATGGGTTTACTAAGGATAGAAGTTGTCAAACCAATCTAATTTGCTTTTATGAAGAGGTGAGTAGAAGCCTTGACAGAGGAATAGCTGTGGATATAGTGTTTCTGGATTTTGCCAAAGCGTTTGATACTGTCCCTCACAGACATCTGACAGGTAAGTTAAGGTCCTTGGGCTTGGAAACTTTAGTTTGTAACTGGATTGAACACTGGCTCATGGATCGTACCCAGAGAGTGGTGGTCAATGATTCGTACTCTGATTGGTCCCCGGTTATTAGTGGTGTACCCCAAGGTTCAGTACTGGGCCCGCTGTTGTTTAATTTATTTATCAATGATATAGAGGATGGTATTAACAGCTCTGTTTCTATCTTTGCAGATGACACCAAGCTTTGTAGCACGGTACAGTCTATAGAGGATGTGCATAAGTTACAAGATGACTTGGATAGACTAAGTGTCTGGGCATCCACTTGGCAAATGAGGTTCAATGTAGATAAATGTAAAGTTATGCATCTGGGTACTAATAACCTGCATGCGTCGTATGTCTTAGGGGGGATTAAACTGGCAGAGTCACTGGTAGAGAAGGATCTGGGTGTACTTGTAGATCACAGACTACAGAATAGCATGCAATGTCAGGCTGCTGCTTCCAAGGCCTGCAGGATATTGTCATGTATAAAAAGAGGCATGGACTCAAGGGACAGGGACATAATACTTCCCCTTTATAAAGCATTGGTACGGCCTCACCTGGAATATGCTGTTCAGTTTTTGTTGCCTGTTCATAAAAGGGACACTGTGGAGCTGGAAAGGGTGCAGAGACGCGCGACTAAACTAATATGGGGCATGGAACATCTTAGCTATGAGGAGCGATAAAAGGAGTTACAATTGTTTAGTCTTGAAGAGATGTTTAAGGGGGGATATGAAAAACGTATATAAGTATATAAATGGCCCATACAAAAAATATGGAGAAAAACTGTTCAGGTTAAACCCCCCCAAAGGACGAGGGGGCACTCCCTCCGTCTGGAGAAGAAAAGGTTTAGTCTAAAGGGGCGACACGCCTTCTTTACCGTGAGGACTGTGAATTTATGGAACAGTCTACCTCAGGAACTGGTCACAGCAGGAACAATTAACAGCTTTAAAACAGGGTTAGATACATTCCTGGAACAAAATAACATTAATGCTTATGCAGAATTATAAAACTACATCCCTTCCCCTTATCCCCTTACACCCTTCCCTGGTTGGACTTGATGGACGTATGTCTTTTTTCAACCATACTAACTATGTAACTATGATCAGGCAACTTATCCCCTATCCTTTAGATAGGGGATAAGTTGTCAGCACGGTAGTACCCCTTTAAGGAATCAGGCACTGCAGCCGTTGTGCATGCACCACGATTGAAAATTTGCACTAGCTCTGAGCTACAATTTACGCTAGTTCTTCAGCATAAATTGTAGTAAGTCAGGTGTGCGCGGGAAGCCACACTCTCTTTCTGCCCACCTTACACTAAGCCCCGCCCACTTGCGGCACATTTTTGCGCAAACACCCAGCTTTATTAATGTAAATATAAAATGTTACGAGAATACTTGAGAGTGTGAGAATATGGTGACACAAATCCGATGGCACAACTCAGATTTCTGCTAGGTGAACATGCCCTGAAGCAAAGGTATACAATCTGTGGCTCTCCAGTTGTTGCAATACTACAACTCCCAGCATCCCCGGGCAGCCTGTAGCATCTAAAACAGTGTTTTTCAAACTGTGGCTCTCCAGTGATTGCAACACTACATCTCCCATTATGCCCCCAACAGCCTGCTGCTGCATGTTCAGCATCTATAGCAGTGGTGCCCAACCTGCCTGCATCCAGCTATTGCAAAACTACAACTCCCAGCATGGCCGGACAGCCTTTGGCTGTCCGGCCATGCTGGGAGTTGTAGTTTTGCAACAGCTGGAGGCACCCGGTTGGGAAACAGAGATCTAGAGCAGCATCCTAAAGCTCTTCTGTAACATAACCACAACACCGAGCATGCCCTGACAACCTGCAACATCATCTAGAGCAGCGTTCCCCAACCTGTGGCACTCCAGCTGTTGCAAAACTACAACTCCCAGAATGCCCTGGCGGACTAAATTATGTAAAACTGGGAGTTGTAGAAAGTCATAGGTTTAAGAACACTACTCAAAATGCTGCAGGTTGTCAGGGCATGCTGAGAGTTGTAGTTCCGTAACCAGAGAAGAGCTTCAGGATGCTGCTCTAGATGCTAAAATTGCAGCTGCAGGTCATGCTGGGAGTTGTAGTTTTGCAACAGATAGAAAGTCACAGGTTGGAGAACACTACTCTAGATGTTGCAGTTGTCAGGGCATGCTGGGAGTTGTAGTTCTGTAACCAGAGAAGAGCTTCAGGATGCAGCTCTAGATGCTAAAGTTGCAGCTGTCAGATCATGCTGGGAGTTGTGGTTTTGTAACAGCTGGAAAGTCACAGTTAAAGAACACTACTCTAGATGTTGCAGGTTGCCAGTGCATGCTGAGAGTTGTAGTTCTTTAGCCACAGAAGAGCTTCAGGATTCTGCTTTAGATGCCAAAGTTGCAGCCGCAAGCTGTCAGGTCATGCTGGGAGTTGTAGTTTTGTAACAGCTGAAAAGTCACAGGTTGGAAAACACTACTGTAGATGTTGCAGGTTGTCAGGGCATGCTGGGAGTTGTAGTTTTTCAATAGCTTGAGAGCCACAGTATTAAGAACACTACTCTAGATGAAACAGAGATTGTCAGTGCATGCTGGGAGTTGTAGTTCTGTAACAGCAGAAGATCTTCAGGACGTTGCCCTAGATACTGAATTTGCAGCTGCAGGCTGTCAGAGCATTCTGGGAGTTGTAGTTCTGTAACAGCTGGTGAGTCACAGGTTGGAGAACTCCCTAAAGCATCTATGGACAGTATAACATTTATAACATATTACCAGCTAGAAAGTTACCCACATAAGTCCTATTCCACAAAACGGAAAAAAAGAGTTGAAAAAATATATATAAATAAAACACCAATGCAACACCTCAGCTAAAAAAAAAAAAAAAAAATCCTAACAGGCACCCCAGTACGCATGCGCACCACAGACGAAACTCATCAGGCGTCTGCCACGGACGCCTAGGTCGCGCGAGACGTCACAGCTGCACCATCAGGCATTGCGTCGGACAACTCAGGAGGGGCCTTAGCAGGGACGAATCAGGCGCTCTCGCCGGGCAGCTCTTCTGGTGGGGTCCTCGCTGCGGCCAGAGCAGTCAGGAGGAGGAGGAGAAGATGGCGGACGTGCTGAGCGTTCTGCGTCAGTACAACATCCAGAAGAAGGAAATAAACGTCAAGGGAGACGAAGTTATATTCGGGGAGTTCTCGTGGCCGAAGAACGTCAAGACCAACTATGTTATCTGGGGGTGAGTGAGGGCGGGCCGGAACCGCGCTGTGTGAACGGGGCTCTGACATGTGCTGGATGCGGCTCTGAGGAGACAACTTGAAGGAGGTTCTGCTGGGCTTTGTAGTCACACGCTGGTTTCTTATCATACGAAGTTGTGTAGTAGTTTAACTTGTGTTGCTGCTCTGTAATGTTGTAGTGTCCATTACTATCATGGTGACTTGACTTGTTACTTAGTGTTTCCCAACCAGGGCGCCTCCAGCTGTTGCAAAACTACAGCTCCCAGCATGCACGGACAGCCTTTGGCTGTCCGTGCACGCTGGGAGTTGTAGTTTTGCAACAGCTGGAGGCACCCAGATTGGGAAACCCCGCTTTAGATGACTGAGAGGTTTAGGCTGCGTTCTGTTGTCCAGGCCATGCTGGGATTTGTAGTTTTGCAACAGCTGGAGGTCCCCTTACTACTGTATATGCCTGAGAGATTTACGTTGCGTTCTGCTGTGTCTAGGCCGTATTGGGAGTTGCAGTTCTGCAACAGCTGGAGGCGCCCTGGTTGAGAAATTCTACTATAGATTACTTTGTGTGGTTTAGGCTTTGCTCTGATGTCCAGGCATGCTGAGAGTTGTAGTCTTGCAACAGCTGGAGGCACCCAGGTTGGGAAACGCTGCTTTAAATTACTTTGAGAGATTTAGGCTATTTTTTTTTTTTTTTTTGTCCAGGCATGCTGGGAGTTGTAGTTTTGCAACAGCTGGAGGCACCCTGGTTGAGAATCTCCACAATAGATGACTTTGTGAGAGGTTTAGGCTGCGTTCTGTGGTCCAGGGCATGCTGGGAGTTGTAGTTTTGCAACAGCTGGAGGCACACCAGGTTGGGAAACGCTGGTGTAGATGACTTTGTGAGAGGTTTAGCCTGCGTTCTGCTCTCTGTGCATGCTGGGAGTTCCATAGATGACCTTCTGAGAGGTTTAGGCTGCGTTCTGTGGTCCAGGACATGATGGGAGTTGTAGTTTTGCAACAGCTGGAGGCACACCAGGTTGGGAAACGCTGGTGTAGATGACTTTGTAAGAGGTTTAGCCTGCGTTCTGCTCTCTGTGCATGCTGGGAGTTCCATAGATGACCTTCTGAGAGGTTTAGGATGCGTTCACACTAAGAGGCTATGATGCAGATTTGCACTGGAGGAAAGCCATGTGTGTGGATGAAATAGTAAGAAAGCTCACAAATGTACTTGTACGACCAGCTACGTATAACCGCGGCGCACCGACTTCTTCATTAGAAAGCGCGCAGATTTGTTGCATGTCATTTATTTATTTTTTTTCCTCCATTGACTTGATCTACAGTGGTTATCCTGGCAACACAGTGTAGTAAGGGTTAACTATCATATTTTCATTCTTGGGTTTAATGGATAAAAGGGGTACGCCGGTGGAAAGCATTTTTTTTTATTTTTTTTTTTTTTAAAACAACTGGTTCCAAAAAGTTTATCAGATTTGTAAAGTACTTCTATTAAAAAAAAATCTTAATCCTTCCGGTACTTATCAGATGCTGTTTACTGCAGAGGAAATGCTTTTCTTTCTGGATTTCTTTTATGTCTGACCACATTGCTCTCTGCTGACACCTCTGTCCATGTCAGGAACTGTCCAGAGCAAGAGCAAATCCTCATAGCAAACATACGCTGCTCTGGACAGTTCCTGACATGGACAGAGGTGTCAGCAGAGAGCAATGTGGTCAGACATAAAAGAAATCCAGAAAGAAAAGCATTTCCTCTGCAGTAAACAACATCTGATAAGTACCGGAAGGATTAAGATTTTTTTTTTAATAGAAGTAATTTACAAATCTGATAGACTTTTTGGAACCAGTTGTGACGTCACGCTCGCCCCCTCTACCAAAGTCTATGGGAAGGGGGCGTGACAGCGGTCGCTCACCCCTCCCATAGACTTTCGTTGAGGGGGCGGGCAAGACGTCACGAGGTGTCGGGCGAACACGGAAGCCCACACACAGCGTTCGGAGTAATGAACTTTCGGATGCTGTGAGCAGAGCTCCGAAAGTCAGGGCAGTGCACAACCCCTTTAAGTTTTTTTTCTTAGTAGAAGTAATTTCCAAATCTGTTTAACTTTTTGGCACCAGTTAATAAAAAAACATTGTTTTCCATCGGAGTACCATTTTACTATCATATTTTCATACTTTGGTTTAATGGCTTTATTCCAATAATAATAAAAAAAAAATGTATACAGTGCGGCTTGAGTGTCAGAGAGGCGTGGCTTATGGTGCACAATGCCCCAGGGTTAATTGTTTGGCACACACAGGGCTCACCTGCCAGTGGCAGCCCAGTATAGATTGCCTGCACATAGAAGACCAATCACTAGAGGCAGGCTCTTTACATTCAGGTATTGTGACGCACGCGCAGTGATTCTAAAGGGTTAAAACTCACAGCGCATGGATAAAGTTATTAAGAGATGTGGTCTCCAAGCTGCCCTCCAGATGTTTTAAAATTACAACTCCCAGTACCAAGGATGTGCAGAGAGTCTGACAGGTTGAAACTCAAAGCACGTGGGCCACAATTCGCATTGACTGCGCCTGCGCAGACAATATACATAGGGCTGCTGCTTGCAGACGAGCTCTGTGCGTCAACCAATAAGCAAAGCGGGCCTGACTTTGGAGGGGAGAGGCATTGCGGACCCCAGTCCACATCTCTTTGACACTGAAAGAATCACATAAACTTGTGTTGCTGCTCTGTAATGTTGTAGCGCCCATTACTGTGATGGTGGCTTGACTTGTTACATACAGTGATTCCCAACCAGGGTGCATCCAGCTGTTGCAAAACTACAATTTCCAGCATGCGCGGACAGCCTTTGGCTGGTAGTTGTAGTTTTGCAACAGCTGGAGGCACCCAGGTTGGGAAACACTGCTTTAAATGACTTTGAGGGATTTAGGCTACGTTTTTTTTTTTTTTTGGCCTGGCATGCTGGGAGTTGTAGTTTTGCAATAGCTGGAGTCACCCCGTTTGGGAAACGCTACTATAGATGAATTTCTTTTTTTTATTTCTTACTTTCTTTCTTTTTTTTGGAACAAAGCCACAAAATCCAACTATCAAATATAACTTGCATGGGGTGGTTAACCCCTACAACACTGTATTGCCGGCTTAACCACTGTAGATCAAGTGACCGATGCATTTAATACGGGTGAACTTTTAAAAACAAAAAAAAGTGTTATCTCAGTGTTTACAAAGTATTTAATATGTTGCCCGAGGGCACAGTAAGGCTAAGTTCACACTACGGAATTTCTGCCGGAGATTTAGCCGGTGGCACTAGGACCGCACAGACTGCATTGCAGTCCCCATAGATGGCAATGCATTTCTGGGTGGATCTTTTGGGAGATCTGCTCAGAAATGCATTGACCTCTATGGGGACTGCAATGCAGTCTGCACGGTCCTAGTGCCGCCGGCAGAAATTCGGCCCAGAAATTCCACAGTGTGAACCCAGCCTAAGAGTGTGATACTCGCCTTACCTTGATCACCCACAGCTCCTAATTTCAGCTGCTGTCAGTCTTTCCCTAATCGTCACCGCTTCTTGCTAATTTCAAGATGAGACTTCATCAGTGTCACCTGCACTAACCTGTTGGTACAGGCAAGTAACACTGATGACAACCATACTAACCTGTCCCCGCTCCGTACTCCCGCTATTTTCCTCAGTATCTGCCCTGGAACACTGCGGGTGACACTGACGGATTTCCTTTAAGAGTTACCCCAAGATTAACTTTGATAACAGAGGTCAATTGTATCTTGAGTAAATGCTCGGCCACCGCTTCACTCACTATAAGACTTTCAAACACTGCAAAGTCCAGAGCCAGGAAAGTCCCACAGAGAATAACTGGAGCAGCAGTTTATGGGGGTCCCAGTAATTGAACCCGCACAGATCACCTAACTATCCTCTAGGGCAGTGGTCCCCAAACTGTGGCCCTCCAGATGTTGCGAAACTACAATTCCCAGCATGCCTGGACAGCCGTTGGCTGTCCAGGCATGCTGGGAGTTGTAGTTTTGCAACATCTGGAGGGCCACAGTTTGGGGACCACTGCTCTAGATCAGTGGTCTCCAAACTGCAGCCCTGCAGATGTTGCAAAACTGCCCGTACATGCTGAGAGTTGTAGTTTTGTAGTTTCTGGAGGGTGGGTGCAGTTTGTTGGGCACTGCTCTGGATAAAGGAGGAGAACTTATAAAAGGTTTATACAGGTTCATAACATTTTTCCCCGCTCTTCTTACCCCCAAGTTCACCCACAGCTCCCGTTCCAGCTACTTTGTGCCTCTCACTTGTAACTACTTTTGAGACGAGGCATCTCCGCAGGCCCCCCCCCCCCCCCCCCCCCCCCCCCAAACAATCACTGGCCTCAGTCAGTGATCGACTGAATGGGAAGGTCCAGCTGATGACAAATTTCCTTTTTAAAAGAGTTGATCCAAAGTTTTAGACTGGCACAAACTTCAGCTCCGGCATGGGAAGATGCAGGCATCGCTGGTGGTGGTACAGTTGCTGATGCAGCCATATTTCTCCCAGTAAGTTCCAACTGGCGCCAGAAAGTTAAACAGATTTGTAAATTACTTCTATTTAAAATTATTAATCCTTCCAGTACTTATCAGCTGCAGTATTCTCCACAGGAAGTTCTTTTCTTTTTGAATTTCCTTTCTGTCTGACCACAGTGCGCTCTGCTGACACCTCTGTCCATGTCAGGAACTGTCCAGAGCAGGATAGGTTTGCTATGGGGATTTGATCCTGTTCTGGACAGTTCCTAAAATGGACAGAGGTGTCAGCGGAGAGCACTGTGGTCAGACAGAAAAGAAATGAAAAGAGAAAAGGACTTCCTCTGTTGTATACAGCAGCTGATAAGTACTGGAAGGATAATGATTTTTAAATAGAAGTCATTTGCTAATCTGTTTAACTTTCTGGCACCAGTTGATTTAAAAAAAAATGAGTACCCATTTGACTCCTTAATGGCGCAGGACGTATATTTACCTCCTGCGCCAGCTCCCGCGATATAATGCAGGGGGCACAGGGTGACCCCCGTATCGTCCCGGCAGCCATCAACGGCCGGGACCCGCGGCGAATATCGGACATCACCGATCGCTGCGTCTGAAGTGAAACTGAAAGCATCCCAGCAGTTCGGGACCGCCGCGTCATGACAGTGATCAGTGTAGGAAATCAGTGTGTGCAATGTTATAGCCCCCTGTTAATAAATGTGATTTCACCCCCTTCCCTAAAAGTCAGAATCACCCCCCCCTTTTCCCATTTAACCCCTTAAGGACCAAGGACGTACCGGTACGTCCTTGGTCCTGCTCTTCTGATATAACGCGGGGTTACACAGTAACCCCGCGTCATATCACGGTGGGCCCGGCGTCATAGTGAAGCCGGGACCCACCTCTAATAGCGCGCAGCGCCGATCGCGGCACCGCGCGCTATTAACCCTTTAGCCGCGCGCTCAGAGCTGAGCCGCGCGGCTAAAAGTGAAAGTGAAAGTTCCCGACTAGCTCAGTCGGGCTGTTCGGGATAGCCGCGGCTAATCGCGGCATCCCGAACAGCTGACAGGACAGCGGGAGGGCCCCTTCCTGCCTCCTCGCTGTCCGATCGCCGAATGACTGCTCAGTGCCTGAGATCCAGGCATGAGCAGTCATGCGGCAGAATCGTTGATCACTGGTTTCTTATGAGAAACCAGTGATCAACATAGAAGATCAGTGTGTGCAGTGTTATAGGTCCCTATGGGACCTATAACACTGCAAAAAAAAGTGAATAAAGATCATTTAACTCCTCCCCTATTAAAAGTTTGAATCACCCCCCTTTTCCAATAAAAAAAAAAAGTGTAAATAAAAATAAACATATATGGTATCACCGCGTGCGGAAATGTCCGAATTATAAAAATATATCATTAATTAAACCGCTCGGTCAATGGCGTGCGCGCAAAAAAATTCCAAAGTCCAAAATAGTGCATTTTTGGTCACTTTTTATATCATTTAAAAATGAATAAAAAGTGATCAATAAGTCCTATCAATGCAAAAATGGTACCGTTAAAAACTTCAGATCACGGCGCAAAAAATGAGCCCTCATACCGCCCCATACACGGAAAAATAAAAAAGTTATAGGGGTCAGAAGATGACAATTTTAAACGTATTAATTTTCCTGCATGTAGTTATGATTTTTTCCAGAAGTCCGACAAAATCAAACCTATATAAGTAGGGGATCATTTTAATCGTATGGACCTACAGAATACATATCAGGTGTCATTTTTACCGAAAAATGTACTACGTAGAAACGGAAGCCCCCAAAAGTTACAAAACAGCGTTTTTTTTTTTCAATTTTGTCGCACAATGATTTTTTTTCCCGTTTCACCATAGATTTTTGGGCAAAATGACTGACGTCATTACAAAGTAGAATAGGTGGCGCAAGAAATAAGCGATCATATGGATTTTTAGGTGTAAATTTGAAAGAGTTATGATTTTTTAAAGGCAAGGAGCAAAAAACGAAAATGCAGAAACGGAAAAACCTCCGGTCCTTAAGGGGTTTAAAAAAAAAAAAAATAACTATGTAAATAAAAATAAATATATGTGGTATCGCCGCGTGCGTAAATGTCCAAATTATAAAAATATATAGTTAAATAAACCGCACAGTCAATGTCGTACATGTAAAAAAAAAAAAAAAAAATATTCCAAAGTCATAAATAGCGTATTTTTGGTAACTTTTTATACCATTAAAAAATGAATAAAAAGCAATCAAAAAGTCTGATCATAACCAAAATACGATTTTTTCCAGGAGTACGACAAAATCAAAGCTATATAAGTAGGGTATCATTTTAACCGTATGGACCTACAGAATAAGGTTTCATTTTTAACTAAAAATGCACTGTGTAGAAATGGAAGCCCCCAGAAGTTACAAAATGTTTTTTTTTTCTTCACTTTTGTCGCACAATGGGGGAGATTTATCAAAACCTGTGCAAAGGAAAAGTTGCCCAGTTGCCCATAGCAACCAATTAGCTCGCTTCTTTCATTTCTAATAAGGCCTCTGCAAAATGAAAGAAGCGATCTGATTGGTTGCTATGGGCAACTGGGAATCTTTTCCTTTGCACAGGATTTGATAAATCTCCCCCAATGATTTTTTTTTTTCCGTTTCGCCGTGGATTTTTTGGGTAAAATAAGCAATCATATGGATTTTTAAGTGGAAAATTGAAAGGAAGGGTTATGATTTTTAAAAGGTGAGGAGGAAAAAACGAAAATACACAAACTGATAAATGCTGAGTCCTTAAGGGGTTAATGTAGAAACCCCACCAAAAATTCTGTGCAAATAAAAAGAAATATTGTGCAAGTTTTTACACAGATGATAAATCCAACACCTTCTCCAACTTTCTGGGCTTTGTAGAATCCCGACCAGTTTAAATGAAGGCAGCATGCGCGGTTTTGTAACATGTCGGTCTGTGACAGCTGTCGGCCTCCGCTGTTTCCAGGGAGAGTTTTGTCTGCGCCTCTAAGGTCTGACCTTATGTAAACTATCGATGTGCCAGACGTTTATAGACTTTGATGCGTTTAATGCAGGAGAGAAGTGAACAGGGTATGGCAGGGATTTATAGAGGCAGTATTGCACCTTTCTCTTCTCCCTGAATTGACATTAAAGGGGAACTCCGGTGGAAAAGCTTTTTTTAAATCAACTGGTGCCAGAAAGTTAAACAGATTTGTAAATTACTTCTATTAAAAAATCTTAAGTATTGGAAAAATTATCAGCTGCTGAATACCACAGAGGAAATTATTTTCTTTTTGGAACACAGAACTCTCTGCTGACACCTCTGTCCATTTTAAGACCTGTCCAGAGTAGAAGAAAATCCCCATAGAAAATATATGCGGTTCTGGACAGTTCCTAAAATGGACAGATGTCAGCAGAGAGCTCTGTGTTCCTAAAAGAAAAGAATTTCCTCTGTAGTATACAGCTGCTAATAGGTACTGGAAGGATTAAGATTTTTTTAATAGAAGTAATTTACAAATCTGTTTTAACTTTCTGGCACCAGTTAATGAAACGCCACCGGAGTACCCCTTTAAGTGTGTAGAGATGCAGCTGTTTAATGTTCCATGGGTATCGTGCACATGTCTTGGGGTGCAGGCACACTACGTTTTTGCAATACAGTTCCCGTATCAGGTTTTTTTGATGAAAAACGGATTCCTCAAAATTTGTGTACAAATTTCAACCTGTATATGGTTTTTAACGTTTCATTCCATTTTGAATAAAGTTTCACTTGTTTGATTGAAATTCCAATAAAATAAACTGTGCAAAGTCAAAAACCAGATGGTAAAAACCGGATGGAACCGTACGCACATACGGTTCTGTACTGTTGCCGTTGACTCCCATGTTTAAAAAAAGTATACGTTTTTTTCACCCGGACTAAAAAACGTGGTAGAATACGGCTTTGGATACAGGTAAAATAAAAATAAAAAAGGCGAAACCGTATAAGATGCAAAACGGACTAAACCGGATGATGTGTTTGGCATACGGTTTTCTGTACGGTTTTCTGTACGGTTTTTAACTTGAAACCGTATACGGGAACTGTATAGCAAAAGCGTGGTGTACAAGCATCCTTAATCTTAAGATGTGTGCATGATACCTGTCGTCTGTCACATGGTTACCTTCATATACACATGACTCCACTGTAAACATGCCTTGGCAAACATCTGACAATCGAGGTTCATGTCCTATTAATCTGAAGCGGCGTGTCCCACCCAGTGTTCAGCAGCTTCTCTATATACCCCATGTTAGGTCCTTCACCACCCCATTAAAAAGATAATATAAAGCAGGGTTTTCCAACCAGGGTGCCTCCAGCTGTTGCAAAACTACAACTCCCAGCATGCCCGGACAGCCTTTGGCTGTCCGGGCATGCTGGGAGTTGTAGTTATGCAACAGCTGGAAGCACCCTGGTTGGAAAACCCTGCTTTAACCCCTTAACGATGCAGGACGTAAATGTACGTCCTGGTGAGGTGATACTTAACGCACCAGGACGTACATTTACTTCCTAAGCATAACCGCGAACATCGGAGCGATGCCCGAATCATGCGCGGCAGGTCCCGGCTGCTAATCGCAGCCAGGGACCCGCTCGTAATGGTGGACATCCGCGATCCCGCGGATGTCCACCATTAACCCCTCAGATGCCGTGATCAATACAGATCACGGCATCTGCAGCATCATGGTCATTAAAATGGCTGATCGGATCGCCCCCAGCAGCGCTGCCGCGGCGATCTGATCATCCAGCACGGCAGACTGAGGTCCCCTCACTTGCCTCCGCTGCCTTCCCGGCGTCTTCTGCTCTGATCTGCCTTCCCGCAGACCAGAGCAGAAGATCACAAATAACCCTGATCAGTGCTATGTCCTATACATAGCACTGAACAGGTTTAGCAATCGAATGATTGCTATAAATAGTCCCCTATGGGGACTATTAAAGTGTAAAAATAAAAGTGAAAAAATTTGAAAAACCCCCTCCCCCAATAAAAACGTAAAATGTCCCATTTTCCCTATTTCACCCCCAAAAAGTGTTAAAAAAATATTTTATATACATATTTGGTATTGCCGTGTGCGTAAATATCTGAAATATTTAAATGTTAATGATACCGTACGGTGAACGTAAAAAAAGTCCAAAATAGCTGCTTTTTTAAAACATTTTATTCCAAAAAAAGTAATAAAAAATGGATTAAAAGTTTAATAAATATAAGAAAATATGGTATCAATAAAAAGTACAGATCACGGCGCAAAGAATGAACCCTCAGACCGCCGCTTATACGGAAAAATGAAAAAGTTTTTTAAGCGCAACAGTAATAGAAAAGTATGTTATCACGGGTATCATTTTAATCGTATTGATCCAAAGAATAAAGAACACATGTCATTTTACTGTAAATTGTATGGCGTGAAAATGAAACCTTCCAAAATTAGCAAAATTGCGGTTTTCTTTTAAATTTCACCACACATAGTATTTTTTTGGTTGCGCCATACATTTTATGGTAAAGTGATTGCATTACAACGGACAACTGGTCGCGCAAAAAACAAGCCCTAATACTAGTCTGTGGATGAAAATATAAGAGTTATGATTTTTAGAAGGCGAGGAGGAAAAAATGAAAACGTAAAAATAAAATTGTCTGCGTCCTTAAGGCCCAAATGGGCTGAGTCCTTAAGGGGTTAAAGGGGTACTCTGGTGGAAAACTATTTATTTTTTTTTTCAATCAACTGGTGCCAGAAAGTTAAACAGATTTGTTAATTACTTCTATTTAAAAATCCTAATCCTTCGAGTGCTTATCAGCTGTTAAATGCTCCAGAGGAAGTTCTTTTCTTTTTGAATTTCTTTCCTGACCACAGTGCTCTCTGCTGACACCTCTGTACGTATCAGTAACTGTCCAGGATAGGTTTTCTATGGGGATTTGTTCCTGCTCTGGACAGTTCCTAAAATGGACAGAGGTGTCAGCAGAGACCACTGTGGTCAGACAGAAAAGAAATCTGAGAAAATATTTAAAAAAGAAAATTACTTCCTCTGTAGTATACAGCAGCTAATAAGTACTGGAAGGATTAAGATTTTTAAATAGAAATAATTCCAAATCTGTTTAACTTTCTGGCACCAGTTAATTGAAATTTTTTTTTTTTCCAGCAGTTGGTAGGGGTGTCGTTGGTAGGGGTCTGACCACAGTGCTCTCTGCTGACACCTCTGTCCATGTCAGGAACTGTCCAGAGCAGGAGCAAATCCCCATAGCAAACCTCTCCTGCTCTGGACAGTTCCGGACATCGACAGAGGTGTCAGCAGAGAGCACTGGGATCAGACAGAAAAGAACTACACATTTTCCACTGGAGCATACAGCAGCTGATAGGTACTGGAAGGATTAAGATTATTAAAGGAGTACTCTGGTGCAGAATATTCCTGCTCCGTCCTGCCCGGGCTGCAAAAAAATTAAAATAACCCATCTCTCACCTTCCTGGGTTCCCTCGGATCGCCGCTACTGCTGATCGGTCCTCC